>NC_090245.1:42455533-42458033 GCF_037325665.1 Littorina saxatilis | reverse complement strand
AGGCTTTTACACAGGGAAAGGTCATCCGGCCTCCACCAAAAATGAACATCCTGACTGCTTTTGTGCAGAGGGACACTTATTGTTCATGCTCAAAAAATTGACTTGACTAAATGTGAAAAGAAGATGAAGAACATAATGACCATGAGATGACCACTATATGACAAATACGATGACAACAACAACGACAATGACGTTAAAACGGAGGGGCAATGACAAGAAGAGTGATGATTATGTCGATAATGATGACAAACAAGTACATAATGGCATCAAAGAAATAAGACGCTGACAAACAGACAGACAAAGAATCAAAGAAGTAAGACGTTGATTTAAAGCAGCCACTCACAACACATTGTGCACGTGCGCTGACACAACAGTTTGCCATAGAGGTTGGAACAGACGCTGGGCACTTCTGCACAGTGCAGCCCGTTTTCCAGCTTGTCCACACATGTTTCCACACTTGACGGTTCAGTGTTCGTTGTTGTACCACTGCCGAAGGTTTGATTTGTTGTAACAGGCTTTGCAGTCGTCGTCGTCGTTGTTGTCGGCGTCGATGAATCACCTATTCCAACGTTAAAGAGACAGATAAGAGAAATATGAACAGTATCGGGTATCTGGAAGTACATTATGTTGCGCTGAAACAGGGACTCTTTGGTAATACTGGCTCATCACTCATTTTGAACGCACCAACCACCCAAAACTAATACCGGCACGGTTGGCCTAGTGGTAAGGCGTCCGCCCCGTGATCGGGAGGTCGTGGGTTCGAACCCCGGCCGGGTCATACCTAAGACTTTAAAATTGGCAATCTAGTGGCTGCTCCGCCTGGCGTCTGGCATTATGGGGTTAGTGCTAAGACTGTTGGTCCGGTGTCAGAATAATGTGACTGGGTGAGACAGTGAAGCCTGTGCTGCGACTTCTGTCTTGTGTGTGGCGCACGTTGTATGTCAAAGCAGCACCGCCCTGATATGGCCCTTCGTGGTCGGCTGGGCGTTAAGCAAACAAACAAACAAACAAAACCCAACACTAATTCATGATACAGCCGAGGGTAACAAGAATAAATATACACAAGCATTTGCATCTGGCCCTCGCCCTAAAGAGGGACTAATCTACTTTTACTACGACTACACACATACACAGACACACACACACACACACACACACACACACACACACACTCACTCACACACACATACGCACGCACATACACACACACACACACACACACACACACACACACACACACACACACACACACACACACACTTTTTACTCAAAAAAAGTCCGACAGCAAGCACATAAGCTTTTTGCAGACAGCTGGAAATATGGACTAAGATCTACACACAGGCTAAACAAGCACAAAAAAGATAACACAGTCGTCAACGTCTAAGGAAACATCGTCTACCTTTTGTCGTCAGAATGGCCATGCCGAGTGCACACAACACAAACAAATAAGAATCCATTTTTTCCCCTTATTTCTTTTTTAGAATATTACAATCATCAAGGTCACATTGCTTACATGCACAGATAATGTATGGAACGACCTTTCTCGTGAAACCATTGCGGTCGACCTTTTGTGTCTGCGGACTAACCTACCATGCGAAGAGCGTGTGTCCTAAAAGGACAAGATCATGAGTTTGGCAACGCCTTTATATCAGTTATAGGAAAAGGTAGATGTCAGATCTTTGAATTCTGCACACATTTAAGAAAGACAAGCACTTTCATATATATATATATCTGAAATCGTTCAATTAAATTGCATGAGAAGTAGAAAAGCATCGGTATCAATTTGTTGTGGTTTTGACTACTAAACATTTGCTATTCCGATCAGTGTTTTGTGTTTCTTGTGGGTGGGTTTGGTTTTTGTCTTCTACTGAATTGGTCTTTCTGTTCATATCTACGACCACATTTACAATACTTGACTGATCACAGCACGACAATAAACTACGCGTGGTCTTATCTTTACGCTGTAGAATGTCTGAGACATTACGTGCTGTGTGATTCCTGAAATAAGATCACATATATACAAAGAAACTCCGCTTCCAGTAGTGGTAACACGTTTGTATATATTTGAATTAAAATGAAATATGGACGTTGCAAGGATTTTTATTTTATTCGGCACGTTAGCCAAAATGGCCGTCAGCGTTTCAGTAATCCTTGCCGTCAACTTTACCCAGACGTGCCTTTACTCCATTCGCTTACCCGGAAAATCACGCTCTACCAACACATAATTGGTTAATAATAAAAGTCCAAGAAAATGAATTAGGTCCACAAAGTCCTGTAAACATCACCCTGGTAAAAACAAAACAACCTCAAGAAACAAGAATGGTAAGGCACAGGGACGTTTTGTTTTTGAGAGAGAGAGCCAAACAAAACATTCTTCTTCTTCGTTCATGGGCTGAAACTCCCACGGTTTTATGTATGGCCGGGTTTTTTTTTACCCTGCAATTTAAGCAGCCATATGCTGTTTTCGGAGGATGCACGCTTGGTATTTTCGTGTTTCTAT
>NC_090245.1:42433033-42453033 GCF_037325665.1 Littorina saxatilis | reverse complement strand
AATTGCCTCGCGCATGTTTGTCCATAAGTATCTTCTTCTTCTTCTGCGTTCGTGGGCTGAAACTCCCACGTACACTCGTGTTTTTTGCACGAGTGGAATTTTTACGTGTATGACCGGTTTTTTTCCCGCCATTTAGGCAGCCATACGCCATTTTCGGAGAAAGTATGCTGGGTATTTTCGTGTTTCTATAACCCACCGAACTCTGACATGGATTACAGGATCTTTTTCGTGCGCACTTGGTCTTGTGCTTGCGTGTACACACGGGGGTGTTCGGACACCGAGGAGAGTCTGCACACAAAGTTGACTGAGAAATAAATCTCTCGCCGAACGTGGGGACGAACTCACGCTGACAGCGGCCAACTGGATACAAATCCAGCGCGCTACCGACTGAGCTACATCCCTGCCCCGTCCATAAGTAGGCCTATAACACACACGCACACACACAAACACTCACACATACACCCACACACACACACACACACACACGCACGCACACACGCACACGCACGCACACACATACACACACCACACACACTCACACACACACACACACACACACACACACACACACAACCACACACAAACACACACACACACACACACACAACCACACACACACGCACACACTTCACAAGCAAGGACAACATTCGATCACAGATAATTATTAGAGTTTACCGGTATCAATCTCCGAAGTTAATAACCACCTCGTTTTCTTCCGAACCAATCGACCTCATTGACTGCATCTTAAACCGAATCTTTTCTTCAAACTCTGCATAGATTTGTCGTGCAATTATCGTGTGTGCCTGCGTGCATGACAATTATGCGTGCATGTCTGTGTGTGTTTGAATATTGCGCCCACGTGTAGGAAGAAAAAATGTGTGCGTGCGTGTGTCTGCGTGTAGGAAATACTGTGCGCCCGTGCCTGCGTGTATGAAGACTATTTAACCGTCCGTGCGTGTCTGTGTGTATGAATAATATGCGTCCGTGCCTGTGTGTATGAGGACTAAACTGTACGTGTGTGTGTGTGTGTGTGTGTGTGCGTGTATGAAGACTAAAATGTGAGTGCGTGCGTCTGTGTGTATGCATGCTGTGCGCCCGTTCCTGCGCGTATGAATGCTGTTCGTACGCGCATGCGTGTTTTTGTGTGTGGATGTGTGGCTTTGTCTTTCTGGCTGTGTTTGTGTGTCCTTGTCTGTGTTGCTGTGTGTCAATATTTGTGAAAACGGTTTTCAGTCCTCTGACTGTGCGTGTGTGTAGGCGAAAAACACCATTTTGACGGGTATCTCTCACACGTCTCCGAAATTACCGAAGCGATTATGGTTCGTAGATAATAACCGAAAGCCCCCCCCCCCCCCCTTATTTATTTGTAACTACGGTATATAAAACCTTCACTTGGGAACGCCACCTCACTTAAAGGAAAACGTTTAACAAGTTTGTTTTACATTCTTTGCTCTCATTTTCAAGTTTTGCGGAACCGAAATTTTTTTAACAGGCAGTTTCTGATCATTTGGGTACGGGTCGTTGAGATTATTACTTAGACAAGATGAGTTGAGATGAGCTAAGCTGAGCTGAGTTATTGACAATTTTAATGTTTGCATAAAGACGGTGAAATCTCTGTTTGTAAACACCATATTGTGTACACGAATAGAGAGCATAATAGGCGAATTTGGGAAAAGACTGTCGGTTTTTTGTGGGTTGTTAGAGAGTGGCTTTCTCTTGGTTTTCATTGCTGTTCCACAGAAACGCCGAGGCAAGCTACACGTGACAGTGTAGGCTTGCTAGCTACATGTGATATTGTAGGCTTGCATCAGTGTTTTTGTGAAAAAGAAAAAAAAAGCAACTCTTCCACAAACCATAAACTCTTGACAAAGTTCCTACCGAACATCGTCTATTGTACATGTTGATGGTTACCTCAATATTAGTGCTTCTCTCGTTTACCCCCAGACGACACGGCAGTCAGCACCACTCAGCCATTCCCTCAGCCTATGGCGACGAATGTGACAGCCGTGGCGTCGGAGAGCGACGTCCTGACCGCCCTCGAGACGCTGGTCCTGACCGACACCCAGCGCGTGGAGGCCAATGACGTCTTGATGCTCGTGCGATACGTCTTCCTCGTCGTCTCGTTGCCCGTCACCGTCTGCAACGTCTTCGTCTTCCTCCAGAAGCGCATGCGCGGTGCCACCAGCGTGTATATCCTGGGCCTGAGCTTCGCGCAGATCTTCTTCCTGTGTTCGCACATCGGGCTGATCCTGTGGTCCCAGCTGCACAGTGCGCCTCGCTCCAGCCTCTACTTCTGCCTCTACCAGGTCTACGCCGTCAGCTTCGGCAGCGTCATCGCGCGGCGCGGGTCTTACGTCATCCTGTGCTTCGTGTCGGTGGAGCGGCTGTACGCCGTGCTGCGTCCCCTGCACGCCAAGAGCTTTGTGCTGTCCAAGTTCTCCTTGGCCGTCATGCTGGCCACCTTCCTCGTCACCACCCTCTGGCACATCTTCGTGCCCGTCAAGTTCGTCGTCACCATGGTGGAAGTGGAAGCGGAGGCCGGGACCAGCCTCGAGTGTCGCTCCAAGGTGACGTCACTCTACCTGCGTCACCAGGACGTCAGCGACACGTTCGACCTGGCCGTCAAGATCCTTATGACCTACGTGGCGCTCATCCTGCAGATCATCCTCAACGTCCTCACCGTGTGGGCGCTGCGACGTCACAACCACGCGACCGCCAAGCAGATGGCGTCATCAGCCAGCGAGGAGGCGAGGAGGCAGCGAGAGCGTCAGCTGACCGTCACCATCCTGGTTACCACCCTGGCCTACGTCGTGCTGTCTCTCCCCGCCTGCCTCAACGGCCTGCTCAACATCGTCGTGCCCGACTACAAAACGGGGGGTCGCTATGGTAACCTGGCCAGCGTCGTGTACAACGTGTGTCTGGACCTGCAGATCCTCAGCTGCAGCGTGGACTTTGTCTGCTTCTTCGCCCTCAGCTCCAACTACAGGCGCACCTTCTTCCACGTCTTCCCCTGCCTAAAAACGCCCGCCATGCGCGGCAAGGAAAGCGAGTCCGATAGCGAGCGCACTCTGCAGGCCAGCGTCGATTCGTCAGAGTAATCTCCCCGATCTATCGTGGGCGTAGACTCGTCAGAGTAATCTCCCCGTCTTGGCTATCCCAGACCCATGATGAAAGCGAACACACCCTGCAGGCTAGCGAAGACTTGTCAGAGTAATCTCTCCGTCTTGGCTTTCTCAGACCCACGATGCCAGCGAACACACCCTGCACAGTAGCATGGACCCGTCGAAATGATTTTACTTTTTGCATACCCCAGACCCACACCGACGTCGACTGCGCCACGCTCTGCAGGTCTGTCGGATTCGTCCGAATCGAGTCATTGTCGTCTTGACTATTTCAGGCCAACACTGATTTTTAACACATCCTCCCTGCTAGCCACGTAGACTCTTCTGAGTAATCTCCACGTCTTGGCTATCCTAGACCTATACTGATTGTTGAACGCACACACTCTGCAGCCCAGCATAGACTTTCCGAGTAATCGTCCCATCTTGGCTATCCCTATACCTCTACTGATTGTTCAATGCACACCCTCCGCAGGTCAGCCTGGCCTCGTCTGAGTAATCTCGTCCGAGTAATTGGTGTTTTTATATTTAGTCAAGTTTTGACTAAATATTTTAACATCGAGGGGGAATCGAAACGAGGGTCGTGGTGTATGTGCGTATGTGTGTGTGTGCGTGCGTGTGTGTGTGTGTGTGTGTGTGTGTAGAGCGATTCAGACTAAACTACAGGACCGATCTTTATGAAATTTGACATGAGAGTTCCTGGGTATGAAATCTCGGAACGTTTTTTTCATTTTTTTGATAAATGTCTTTGATGACGTCATATCCGGCTTTTCGTGAAAGTTGAGGCGGCACTGTCACGCCCTCATTTTTCAACCAAATTGGTTGAAATTTTGGTCAAGTACTCTTCGACGAAGCCCGGGGTTCGGTATTGCATTTCAGCTTGGTGGCTTAAAAATTAATTAATGACTTTGGTCATTAAAAATCTGAAAATTGTAAAAAAAAATAAAAAATTATAAAACGATCCAAATTTACGTTTATCTTATTCTCCATCATTTGCTGATTCCAAAAACATATAAATATGTTATATTCGGATTAACAACAAGCTCTGAAAATTAAATATATAAAAATTATTATCAAATTTTTTTTTTCGAAATCAATTTAAAAACACTTTCATCTTATTCCTTGTCGGTTCCTGATTCCAAAAATATATAGATATGATATGTTTGGATTAAAAACACGCTCAGAAAGTTAAAACGAAGAGAGGTACAGAAAAGCGTGCTATGCAGCATAGCGTAACCACTACCCCGCTCTTCTTGTCAATTTCACTGCCTATGCCGTGAGCGGTGGACCACGAGTATACGGTCTTGCTGCGTTGCATTGCGTTCAGTTTCATTCTGTGAGTTCGACAGCTACTTGACTAAATATTGTATTTTCGCCTTACGCGACTTGTTTGTTTTACTAATGTAAACCCTCGTAACAAACCGTCCAAAATATTTCTTCAGTATATATTGTTCTAGAGTGGATCTACGTTAACTCGAAATTAAACCAACACACACACACACACACACACACACACACACACACACACACACACACACACACACACACACACACACACACACACACACACACACGCACACACACACACACACACACACATATATATATATATATATAAACACACGCACAGCAAAAACTCTCACGTGGGCACGCGCATCTATATATATATACGACTAGTGTCTGTGTGTCTGTGTGTGTGTGTGTGTGTGTATCTGTCTGTGCGCGATGCACGGCCAAAGTTCTCGATGGATCTGCTTCAAATTTGGTGGGCATATTCAAGTAGACCCGGGACACGACACAACCTGGTCGATATTTCAACACGTGCTCTCAGCGCGCAGCGCGGAACCGATTTTGGTTCCACCTCAGCTATTTTGGTTCCACCTCAGCTTACCCGGGCCCCCATACCGACACACCATAGCCGCTACACCACATCACAACGCCAAAGTTCTCGGTGGATCTTTTTCAAATTTGGACACCGTATTCAGCTACACCCCGGACACAATATCATCGATGAGATATTTCAACACGTGCTCTCAGCGCGCAGCGCTGAACTCATTTTCGTTTTTGGGTTCATTTCACCATTATAAGTAACTCTTCCTTATCTTCTCCAGTGTTTGGCGTTTATCTCCCTTCCTTCGTGTGGCTTTCCCGTTCAGTTGTAAGTTACTACACTGCGCTGTCCACTGCGCTGAGCGTCTTCGGATATTCCCGGCGTTCTGTTACTGTTACCTATTTTTAGAAGGTCAACGCAGTGTACAGAACGTAAATTGGACCCGTAAATTATCCTCACTGTAAAAGTGCAAAGGTCGAATCAATTTATAGCCACGCGAAAAATACACTGTCATCTATCTCTCTATAGATACGGCTTCTCTGTGTTTGTGTGTGTGTGTGTGTAAGTGTGTGTGTCTCTATGTAATCAACACCTGTGCATTCTTCAGTTCTGTTTGTGATGTGGTCTGGCGGCTTTTGTGTAATTTTATGTACTGGCCTTCCTTTGAGAAGCCATAACTTGCTCAGTCCTGTTTGAGTGGAGTTCGCCTCCAAAGGTGATTAACACGGTTACATTCGTCGACAAGGATGGGACTCGATATGGTCAGGAATGGCATTATGGCCACTGAATCATTTTCGTGCTGTTCCCATTCCACGAATCTGGGAGGGACCTAAGCTTGGCGGGTCCATAGTTCGGACGGCTCTAAGTACTTCTTCCCGGCGAAGCCGGCTACCCGGCGAAGCGGGTATTCATTCTAGTATTCACATATACTACCTGCATGGAACAGTAACGCGTTCAAATCAAAGGGGGAAAAAAGGAAAATCGCGTGTTTGTGTGCCCGATGTAATCCTTAGAACCTTTACACTCTTTCTTCGAACACTCAAAAGCAACTTCAGGGCTGGAAGACTACAAAATTGCACTTTCTGCCGCCTGAATCTACGCTTTCTCAAATCAACCAGAACAGGAAGAAGAAGAAAAGACTTTCGAAAAAACGATCTGCGGATGCGCCTTTTTTCAAAAACAGGAAACCGGAAGAGGAAGAAGAAGCAAAAGTGCTCGTAGAAAAAAGATGTGCGCATGTGCGAATCTAAAATGGCCGCGGAACTGTTAATCGGTGTGTTGATAAATAGCACATTGAAAGGTTACTTACTTCCGTGGCAGTATAGGTGTTATACCCAATCACCCAAGGAGTGGTACAGGACTTGTTGTTGTCTCACTCACTCTTTTGTGTGTGTAGAAATTCCTTATACTTATTGATTATAATATTTTCTTGCACTAGGCTCTGCGCAGCTGGTAATCAATCGTTACGAAGTTACTAGTTTAGTAGCATTGAAATGAGTACGACAGTTTATATGATGATTGATATAAGGACTGACTTGCCAGTCACCATTAAGCTTATTAATTCACTTTCGAACCAATATTCGTTGTTCAGTCTGTCGCTTAATTGCTACTTTATTTACTTCCTTTTTTGTCTTCTTCCAATTACTTAGATTGAAGTTATGATCTCAATAATGGAGAAGAGAACTTTACTCGTTTAGGAACATTTAAATGAGTACTACAGTGTATATGATGCTGATTTAATGATTGACTTGCAGGTCACCAATCAAGCTAAGCTTATTAATTCACTTTCTAACTGATATTCTTTGTTCAGTCTGTCGCTTATTGCCCCTTTATTTACTGGCTTTTAGACTTTTTCCAATTACTTTTTCTACGAAAACATATTTTGTCATGCGCCTTTTCTCTTCCAGAACTCCGACTCTGCGTGCAATGATGCAACAGTCTGAGATGCCCCTTCACAATCCTCCATTACATACCTGTAGCTGTCTCTCTCTCTCTCTCTCTGTCTCTCTGTCTGTTTGTATCTATATGTGCGCGTGCCCCTCTCTGTCTGTCTGTCTGTCTGTCTGTCTGTCTGTCTGTCTGTCTGTCTGTCTCTTTCTCTGTCTCTCTTTTTCTGTCTGTTTGTCTCACTCTCCCCCTCCCCCTATTTCTCGTATTCAAGGCTTCACTTGTGTATCAGTTGAGCTATTTCCTCTAGAATCGTTTACTACATGTACGCCAAACTGCAAAACGAAATAAAATTCGTATACATATCAAATTAATGTCTGGTCTTCAACGAGACACCCGTCTTTAAGCTTACCGTGCATCCCTTTCTCGGCCAAAATCAACTCCATAACCACAATACTCAATCAAAAAGGTTGAGATAGGGGATGTACTTTGTGCGGGGATGGGGAGTCTGGGCGTAGGGGGGGGGGGGGGGAAGGAATTTGTCTCACTTATCTATCGGTCCGTCTGTCTGCCGGTCTGTCTGCCTGTATGTCTGGATGTCTTTTCCTTTGTCTGCTTTTTACTCAGTCTGTCTGTCTGTCTGTCTGTTTCCCTGTCTGTCTGTCCGTCTGTCTACCTGCCTGCCTATCTGTCTTTCTGTCTGTGTGTCTACCTCCTTGTTTGTCTGCTGTCTGTCTGTCTTTCCGCCTGTGTGTCTGTCTGTCTGTCTATCTGTATGCATCTAAGCCTACCGACCTACCTGTCCTGAGAGTCAGTGTGTGCCAGCACTTCGCGCGCGTGGAGAATCGTGTTACATCGTTGCTAAAGAATCTGAAAACTGACTAAGCAACCTCGGGTTATGGAGTAGACTATCGCAATATGCAGAGCACAGCACTCGCAGGAAACGTAGGCAAGCATATTTCACCAATTACACATTGATGATAGGCTTCCATTTAAAGCCTCAAGATGATGGGTAGATTGACGCCCGATCAAAGCCGCATTGCAGCACAACGGAGCAAAATTACATTTCAAACCCCATTATTGTTTGAATTACATTCCAACATGACTGACACACTCAGTCGAGAGGTCTGCAAAACACTGAAACAGCTCCGATTTCCACGAAGCACAAAAAAATATGGGAGATGCACTAGACGGCTCGTTCTGTGTGTGAGTGTGTGTGTGTGTGTGTAGGCCAGATTTGATGACAGAAATACAGTATCAAACAGACTGACTGACAGACAGTCAGACAGACAGACAGACAGACAAACAGACAGACAGCAGATAATCGACGCAAAAACGACCCGGTTAAGAAAAGATGAGTAGACTACGTGGTGGCACTCTTAAAGACAAACCAGAAAGAGAGAGAAAGAGAGAGAGAAGAGAAGAGAGAGAGAGAGAGAGAGAGAGAGAGAGAGAGACGGGGAGAGAGAGAGAATGAGAGAGAGAGAGAGGGAGAGCGAGAGGGAGAGAGAATGAGAGACAGACAGACAGACAGACAGACAGAGACAGAGACTACAGAGACAGACAGAGAGAGAGAGAGAGAGAGAGACAGACAGACAGAGACTACAGAGACAGACAGAGAGAGAGACAGACAGGCAGAGAGACAGAGAGAGAGGTAGATAGAGACAGAGAAATAGAGACATAGGCAGAGACAGAGTATATGGATGGATCCTGGGATCACAGAGGGGGTAACAAGAATGGAAGAGCACAGGTAGGCAGGCAGGTAAACTGGAGAGAAGGAGAAAGAACTGACAAAAACTGACATCGGGGCTGTGCACGCGAGAGAGCGAGCGAAGAGCACACAACACACTCACACAGGTAAGTCAACCTTTGAGCATCCCCAAGCTCAACCTTCCCTCCCGGAGCCCTCGCCTTGTATAGGCAGGTAGCAGGTAAGGCACCCAGCGACTGGAATCTTTCCCCGGCCAGTCAACTTTAAGCTGGAGGGGGGAAGGGTTGCAACAACACTCGCTCTCAGCGACGGGCTGCGCATGCAGTTTTCACGAATCGAAAGTAACAAAAACCGCACGTAGAATTTTAACAGAACCATACAAAAAAACTGTTTCAAAAGCCAAGCAAACAACAAAAACATCAAAATAAAGATAGGTCTACTCTGACACGTAGATTATAGTACACATAACTAAAAGAAAAAACTATTATAGTCGTTGGCCTTCAGTTTCAGATTCCTTGCACGGTTTGCAAGGGCAGAGCGCACTAATTACAGACAGCTATTCCTAGAAGCTTCAAAACCCGAAAACGAACTGCGTGTTACCGGTAAAATCTGATACAATCTTTAAAAAAAAATGTCCCCAAGAAATCCTACACCCGTATTATCCTGTTTAAGGGGAAGGAGGGAGGAGAAAGGAAGGAGGGGGAGGGGGGCTGTTGTATTCAGAAGAGTAGAGGGTTTGGAAAATATTACGCTGTGTAGTAGGAAGTCAACAACAAAAAGTGTGTAGGAAGCGTGTCTACTGAGAAAGACTGACAGCAGCAAAACTGCTGAGCAGCCCGCGCGAGTGAGCACCAGCTCTGACACTTCCACCCTGTCCCCCCTCACCCGAAATGGACTGGGCAGGAGGGGAGTGTGGTTGTGTCGGTGTCAGCAGGAAGCAAGCACGAGCAGCACGCCACCATCTCTACAACATCTGCTGGATTTAGGTCGCGGAACTCAATTTCGGGCTTTTCGGACAAGCGACCGTCGTTTTAAACGTAAGTATTGCAAACTTTACTCTCTTGAGTAATATTGAACTGTGTTTTGTATGGCCGTGTGAAATTTTTCTCGTCCTTTTGATGTATTTTTGACGAAAAGTGGGATGAATTGAGGTACAGGCGGGCAGGTATATACTAGCATGAATTGTGCAGACTCAACATATCGTGTGAAGCCTTGGTTGCATAATTAGATTTACTGAATATACAAACTTAGCTGGAACGATGAAAGTTTCAATGTCTCAGCCTTGTTAAATCAGTACTGCGCTCTTGGTAAATGACGCTCCCTTTGTCTCTTTGAATTCCCAAAGGAGAAATTGACCTAGTGGAGAAAAGTACGATATCGATACTGAATTATTGCCGTTTGCAACACCTGCATCACACTCAGCAGCATGCATAAACTACCAGTAGCCAAAATGCATGTTCTCAGTGTTTTTCATATTTGCTCAAATTTGATCAAGAGTGTCACGGTCCAAACAAATTACCACGAGGAGATTTCCCGCGGGCAGGTATGCTGTGAGTTGGGAAGGGGGTAACCGCAATCTCACAAATAACAAAAGGCCAATGCTTACCTGGCGTAAGGCGAACCCCCCGTGTCGGCGGTTGCAGGTGTTTTGCAGGTGTCGTCAGTGCTAGCCTTTGACATTTTGGCTAAATACCTATGCACTTCATGTACTCGGAATCGCTGAAGAAGCTATTATGTCTCTGTTGTTATCCGTTGCATGCACTGACATTCGTTGCCCGGTGTTCGCACAAAGCAACACAAATAACGGGTGAGATTGAAAGAGCATACTTGAGGGTAGGGGAATTGGTACCAAATGCTTGGGGTGTATTTTATTCAACAAAAGCGAAGAACAACTACCCCCAGATCATTTATTTTTAAAGATTGGCAAATGACATCAGCTGAGTATTGGTACCGCTTTACTTGTATTCCACTCGGTGTAAATGGCATGTGCGTCCGTGTGTGTGTGTGTGTGTGTGTGTGTGTGTGTGTGTGTGTGTGTGTTGGGGGGATACAATGAGAACCTTTTTTTTTCCACTTACTTAATGTTCAATAAATGCTGATGTTTTTGTCGCATCGGATTTAAAGCCTTACATAGGTAAGTCGCGTGATGGGACATTGTGGTACTCTTTACTCAACGGAAGATCCTACACGTGCCACCCTTTAATTTTGTTTTGTTTGTTTGTTTGTTTGTTTGTTTGTTTGCGAATTTAAACATTAGATGCCCAATATTTGTACCGTATGTAACGATTTACTCAAAACTGCTCCATAATCAAGATCACTGACTACATACATGTCAATAGTAGAAGCAGCCTCGCTCTTCATAGCAGGAGTCCCGATTCGTCATCGTTACGTAATTCCAGTGCAGCCTACGACGTAGGCCTATGCGTCTAGCAGACAAAACCTGTTTTATGAAATGATATCCAAAGTCTACAAGTGCCAACGAGTGTTGCTGATTTCGCTAGCAAAGAAGTGGGACAAAACAAAGATGATTGATTTGGTAACATAACCATTATGCTTGAATACGGACCCTCAATGCAAAATAGTGTACACGTGTCACGACATCAAAATTGAATAGCGTTTTGTTTGAACCTCTTTTTGTAATTCCTCTGTGGTTTTTTTTTTACGTGACTCCATTGTAGTTAGGGGTTTTTCAAAGAGGAGACAACATTCCCACGAAAGCAGTGTCTGTCTTTTGCTCAAATTAAAATATCCAAACTCGAATGGCGTGCAAGCTTCAGTGTGCAAGAACCAAGTCCAATAAGGTCAATGTAAACCTTACGTTGCTTGCTCATTTGTAGTATTGCGATATGCTCGCAAGCGTTCCTCAGGTAAGTGAACCTGAACCAGTATTTTGACTGAAATTGATAGTGCGCCCCACTGGATTGAGACCAGTCCAAACAAATCTATGCTTTTGCGCTAGATACAAAGAAGCTACAGAAATAGACTGATTTGTCCGTTTTTCTTCAAATTATTATTTTTTTCTTGTTAGCAAATATTGGCAAATTGTCATCTACTCAATCCTTACCAAACAATATCTGTATTGACTAGAATTACACTATTTTGAAGCTGTTCGAGTGTTATCGGGGTTGGCGTGTACATAAAACGCTAGAGGAATGCACGCAGGCTGATTCTGCAGAAATTCGAGCTGACGGCCCTGCTCACCAAAGTAAACGTGGAAGGTGAAGGCCATCCTTAAGAGACGATTTTCGAAAAATAACTTTGTCAGGATTTTCAGCGGTGTGGTAGAGTAAGAGCCCCTTTACCTATGCCAAGCTTTTCAAAACGAGGCGGAGCATGCTCCACGCTTCCGATCGGCTTTATCTTGCGATCGGTACGAACAACTAACTCTGATATGCAGCGCACGCACAATATGATACCCTTTTCTATCGAAAATCAGCGTTCACGAGTTCATCGGAGTTCACAATTAAAATTTTGTTGCGTAAATGATCGATGGCAGGTAGTAATCGCCTACAACGTGTTTTGGTCGAGGTCACGTGGGTTTGGCTTGAGATCACGTGAGTTTAGGAAAACACACGTGCTTATATAGAGAACACTTCCAGTGATCAGCAAGCCGTTGGTGGCGATTCGTGGCTCCGATGTTTATATTTTCGAAAGAAAATGGTATCATATTTAGCGCACGCTGCATAACATACACATCAGAGTTAGTTGTTCGTCCCGATCGCAGGTGGACTTTGCCCAATTAGTGAGAGCTTTAACATAGCTACACTAAGCAGCGTCAGTGACATCGAATATATTATGCCGAGACGACAGAACAACTATAAAATAATATCTGTCAAACTCACTTAAAGCAGTTGTTGGCCTAAATATCGACGGATATAAAAGTGTAACTGATTTCTTTGTCCATTATTGTTGAGTTGTGATTCTAATCGTGTAGTAGACCAATCACCACACAAATCACAAAGATACACAAACAGGGACAAATAAAACAAGTCGCGTAAGGCGAAAATACAATATTTAGTCAAGTAGCTGTCGAACTCACAGAATGAAACTGAACGCAATGCAACGCAGCAAGACCGTAGCATCGTCAGTCCACCGCGCACGGCAAAGGCAGTGAAATTGACAAGAAGAGCGGGGTAGTACTTGCGCTGAGAAGGATAGCAAGCTTTTCTGTACCTCTCTTCGTTTTAACTTTCTGAGCGTGTTTTTAATCCAAACATATCATATGTATATGTTTTTGGAATCAGGAACCGACAAGGAATAAGATGAAAGTGTTTTTAAATTGATTTCGAAAAAAAAATTTTGATAATAATTTTTATATATTTAATTTTCAGAGCTTGTTTTTAATCCGAATATAACATATTTATATGTTTTTGGAATCAGAAAATGATGAAGAATAAGATGAACGTAAATTTGGATCGTTTTATAAATTGTTATTTTTTTTTTACAATTTTCCGATTTTTAATGACCAAAGTCATTAATTAATTTTTAAGCCACCAAGCTGAAATGCAATACCGAAGTCCGGGCTTCGTCGAAGATTACTTGACCAAAATTTCAACCAATTTGGTTGAAAAATGAGGGCGTGACAGTGCCGCCTCAACTTTCACGAAAAGCCGGATATGACGTCATCAAAGACATTTATCAAAAAAATAAAAAAAAACGTTCGGGGATTTCATACCCAGGAACTCTCATGTCAAATTTCATAAAGATCGGTCCAGTAGTTTAGTCTGAATCGCTCTACACACACACACACACACACAGACACACAGACACACACACACACACACACACACACACACACACGCACATACATCACGACCCTCGTTTCGATTCCCCCTCGATGTTAAAATATTTAGTCAAAACTTGACAAATAAAAAAAGATCTAGAATCCTGTCTCTACAAGCACTACTACTAAAGGTGTTTGGAATAGACGAACTCCCGAAGTAACTCTGTCTGGTTTGTATGGGTTGTGATAGAGTGAATACTCTTACCTTTTTTGAGGCAAACTTTCCACACGTGCTCCTTGTCCACGTGTTTCAGACACATCCCTCACTAGTGACTGACCTATACTGTCCGGTGAAAAAGTTTACCTCAATAAAAGCAAGAGTATTTACTCTTTCATAACCCACACAAACCCGGCAGAGTTAGTTCCGAACATTATCTATTGACAGGACCACATTTTTCCTTGCCCTCGCCACATCCTCCCTCACTTCCTCCAAGTAATATCGAATTTGCTCTTGTCTTCAGCGTATTGCAATAACCGTAGGGTTGTCGAAGTGCAAATAGTCCATTGCACAAGGAGTTTCCTATTTCAACAGTTTTAAAGGTGGCAGTACAAAGAGTTTCCGCGGACATCTCAAGAGAGATTCCAGAAGAATATGACATGTGTATGCTCTCACACTTCAATCGAAAGGTCCCCAGGAAGTTCTGGTTTTACCCCCCGCGGGTTAGGGGGAGTCCCATATTGGTTGGGACGAGAAAGAATTTACCCGAAGCTCCCCAGCATTTCGTAAGAGGCGACTAACGGATTCTGTTTCTCCTTTTACCCTTGTTAAGTGTTTCTTGTATAGAGTATAGTCCATTTTTGTAAAGATTTTAGTCAAGCAGTATGTAAGAAATGTTAAGTCCTTTGTACTGGAAACTTGCATTCTCCCAGTAAGGTAATATATTGTACTACGTTGCAAGCCCCTGGAGCAAATTTTGATTAGTGCTTTTTGTGACCAAGAAACAATTGACAAGTGGCTCTATCCCATCTCCCCCCTTCCCCCGTCGCGATATAACCTTGAATGGTTGAAAACGACGTAAAACACCAAATAAAGAAAGAAAGAAAGTTCTGGTTTGCAAAAACAATTTTTTTGCAATATATCATCATTATTTGCCAGGCACTAATCATAAGACAGGTTTGACCTCTTTTGCTTGACGGCATACGTAATTACGCTTGGCATGCTCTTCACGAGATCACGTGATGTATTTTATGACCTCTTGAAGGAAGAACTTATGTCAGCAAGTTACAAGCAACTAGTTGAAGTCTCTAAAGATATTTTACCGTATCAACTGCTAAAGATAAAGAAGATAGAGTTAGCAAACCAAATGCCGTGCATGATGCGGATAGTGACAGGAGTGAAGCACGTGTGATACATGACATATAGATAACTAATTTGACCTAAATCAGTATGTGTGCAGTACATTTCAAAAGAGAGTGAAAGGTAGTTGTGCTGTTGCTTGTTGAAGTTCTATCAGCTTAATCTCCAAAGGAATTGGATTCGACTAATTAGGTGCATAGTTTTAACACTTTTCTTACAAAATAAACTTATTTCCAGCTGTAGGTTTCGAAAAGAATTCGCCAAAATCATAGATGACAACGAACAGCAGTCACAGGTAGTCCGAAAAATGCAGTAGTTTCCAAAAATTGAACAACAGCTTTCATGAACCGTATTAATTGCTGGCGGTTTTTCTGAATGATAAGAAAACGGTGTTAGAACTGATGTTAGCTCTACCGCTGACAAATGAACAAAAGTAGGATCGACGAACATGACTGATTCTCATCGAAGCTACAAAAAGCTCACTAATAGCCGAAGCATACATTTACCAGATACGTGTTTATGCACCTGCTCCTCTGACATTCATGCGAACAATTACTTAGATTGGCAGCTCCCTAGTATGACAGGTAGCATTATTTATAGAGAAAGCAATCCGACTTTCCATGGAAGGAACCTGAAAACTGTATAAAATGTCCGTGCATTACCATAGTTGTAATCTCTTGCTAGTTTTGATACGATCCAACCAAGGCGGGCTTCAAAACGATGTCAGCGATAGTACTCGCTCCCACCTTTCCTTGATCAGGACCCAGGTGGGGATTCTTTTCCCCGCCTTCTGTAACGGAAACACCGACACGATAACGGGTCGCCTAGCAACGCCATCCCTTGCCCTTTCCGCTGCCATGGCTGTGACCTTGGCGATAGTCCGACGACCTTCATCCTTTGCCATAGGTCCTCGACGGAATCTATGCTTTTTTGCCCTTGTTCCCGAAATTTCCACACGATGAGCATAGAGTTCGGAGCTGATGTTACAGCAGATATAGTTTATATCAAGCTCCTATGTGGGGGCTAACAGTCTGATGTCTATCTGCTGCCAGTCTGCCGTTTTGCCCTCTATCAGCGCCCTTTGTCTGATATAGCAGGAAGGTATCCTCGCGCCCCCAGAGTTAGGGCAAAGCGGCGAAAGGGGAACATCAGGTGTTCGTGGTCTGACGGAGATTGTATGTAGGGACTGGTTCCGTCGGTGGCTGGGGATTCAAACTGACCTGGAACTGTATCAACTCAGACCTAGCTTAAATTTCAGTTTTAATCAAAGTTTGCAGTTAAAGTTTTGACAGAGTCGTTGTCTAGTGTTCTAGTACAGTTTCACTCAGAGTGTTTGTTATTTGTGTTACTCGGCTGTGGTGTAAGAGTCTCCTTGGCTGCCCTCTGCAGTGGTTTCTCTTAGTTTTACCTTAGTGCACGTCTTCGGCGTCCCTGTGATTCCGTTCTTTGACTCATCTTGGAGTACCTGAAGCTTCACGACACGTTAAAGAGCGAAACTTTCATCGATACTGCCTCGTAACAAAGCAACAATTTCATCGATTCTGTGCTTCATTCTCGGGATTTTCCTCGTGAGCACAAAATATTCTCCAACATGGCATATTACCAGCGTCAAATGTCCTTAGCGTCCGACGCGGAATTCAGAGATTATGGATACAATTCTGTGTCAAATCAAGTGAGTTGTAGCTGACTGAATATTGCGTCGTTTGAGGTGTGGTCTAGATGGCGTAGGACTAGTGCACTGTAGTTATTTGCATGTTTTCCTTGCGACATTGTCTTTGCAGTATTTGTGGCAATCGCACTCCTCAGGCGTTTCAAGCTCACACGCACGTACGCGAGGCTCACAGACATACAGGCAGACATACAGGCAGGCGTACAGACAGTCAGCCAGGTACACACACACACACACACACACACACACACACACACACACACACACACACACACACACATGTACACATACCCAAACAAACCAGCGGGTTGAGTTTATTTTAGTCAAAAAGTAGTCACGGATTTATGATAACTCCCTTACCCCCGTCATCAACATGTCATGGCTCGCACAAATAGTTAAGATAAAACTTAATTTATTGATGTTTACCGGCTTTATCGGAAAACTTGTTCAATTAATTATAACTTTGAGTCCTGGAATTTAGTCGGGTACCGCTCGTTACTGCAATGTACAACATAGGGTCAAAAGAATGAGCAGTCGTGAAGACTCAATGCGTCTTAACAATACATGTAAAATGAAGGTATTATTTTGCTTGCCAGTGGTAAGCAAACATTATTATTTCACTACGTACGACCAAGGCATAAGGGTACTGCACAATTCATGCTTCGTGCACTGCAGGTGTAAGATTCAACTCCGGTGCTCCCATGAAGTCTTAACTTGGGTGGACAACTATCTTGGCTTTAACAGCAAAAAAAGCAAATGTGTTGTATGCTTGTGCATTTGTTTTTTGTCATTGTCATAGTCTTGTGCTCTCTCTCTCTCTCTCTCTCTCTCTCTCTCTCTCTCTCTCTCTCTCTCTCTCTTTCTCTCTCTCTCTCTCACTCTCTCTCTCGCTCTCTCACTCTCTCTCTCTCTCTCTCTCTCACTCTCTCTCTCTCTCTCTCTCTCTCTCTCTCTCTCTCTTTCTCTCTCTCTTTCTCTCACTCTCTCTCTCTCTCATTCCCTCTCTCGCTCTCTCACTCTCTCTCTCACTCTCTCCTCTCTCTCTCTCTCTCTCGCTCTCTCGCTCTCTCACTCTCTCTCTCGCTCTCTCACTCTCTCTCTCTCTCTCTCGCTCTCTCTCTCTCTCTCTCTCTCTCTCTCTCTCTCTCTCTCTCTCTCTCTCTCTCTCTCTCTCTCTCTCTCTCTCTCTCTTCTTACCTGCTGGCCTATTTTATATGTATCTTCAGTTCTGTGTCCAACTTTGTCCTTTCTACTCTAAATGTCGATATAAACATTTCTTCTTGGGGAAAGAAATCGAAGAGGCAACACTAGTACTCTTTCGAAATCTGAGCAACATTAGAAATTACCTAACAAACAAAAATTATTTTAAAGAAGTAAACCTGATTGAGACTGATCGTGTGTTCCCAAGTGTGATTTCCAAACCTCCTTCTCTGAAACCTGTTCTATTTCTGAATTTGCGCCTTCCTGTAAAAACCCCAGACCCACTTTTTTGTGCCAAAGGGATGATCCTCCTGTTTGCTCATGTGTAAACACCTTCCTTCTTAAAGAGCCATGCCCAGAGTTGCCTTCTGCAAAGTCGTATCTTCTGTGTACAAACAAACGAAGAGCGATACGCCTTTTCAGAAGGTTACCCTAGGGTATTTGTGTCTGGATTGCCTCGCCTGAGTATACCAAACTCCCTTGTGTTCCCCGAAAACTCTTCCCCTTTTATGGAGTGTTCCTTTTTGTGTTTACTCAGTCGTTGATCTGAATGACCCCTGTATTACTACTCTATGGGTGCTGCTTAACCAATCCAGCGCCGGTGAGCACTGGTTACATCAGTACTTCAGGATGATTGTGCTGAGATTAGATGCCTCCCCTACCTCCTTAAGCAGAGTGTTCTTATGGTTCTGATGACTGCAACTGTCCCTCAAATATTGCCTTATGCTGGACATCATTCACACAGCCTTTAAAAAAAAGTAGTCCCTCCTCCAGTTCTGACGCCTGGAAGAGTGCTGCAGTATTACTTTCCATGAACATGATGCCTTGTAACTCCCAAATGAAAACTTCCACTGACTGAGTCAGTCAACGACCCTTTGCTCCATGACCTATATTAGCGTTGCATGGGCGTGACCTATACCTCTGTGTGTTTGTCTGTGTGTCCCACGCGAACAGGTGCACGAGCAGCTCGGCGGGCAGTAGGAGGCAGTAGGCCCGGTGGCTCTAGTCACAGAGACTGACGATGGTGATCAGACGCGGCGGGAGGCTCCCGCCTTCTCCCATCCTCATGGTAAGCCGGCATTGCCACCATGGACAGCCACGACGACATTATAGAGATTGCGGGGAAAACGACCGAATAGCGAGTACGGTAACGAGGTAAAAATGACGTCCAGTGTTTCGTATCAGACTGCCGGTGTAATATCCCGTTTGGTGATATCAGTTCGTTTCCCAGAGGACTGGACCATGGGGGGCGATATAGGATCTCATATCGACAGTCTGAGCTTAGAAAAATGATGTCATCTTTGTCTTGGTTACGTACTGAGTATTCGGTCGTTCTCTGCGCAATCCCTATAATTCCAGGCGAAAGCGTTAACGCAAAGCATGGCCGGTTTCAGTTTTTGCTTACACAAGTTGTTTGCCATTACTCCTAGACCATGGTACCCTAACATGGTATTTCACTCGTTAATAGGCTTTAAAAGGAAAGCACCGAGTAGGGATATTTGCTGTTTGCACTTGAATAGTAAAATGTTGAACTATGTTTCATCAGATGTAACCTCACATCAGACTTATCGATCAAGTGTACCTTTTTCTGTTGACATACATGTTCCGATCCGCTGCACTTAATAATGAGAGTGATGCTGCCATGGAGTAGTGTTTAGTCTGAAACGAAGTTTATTTGGTTGACAAGCAAAGAAATGAAAGTTTTTACAAACTAAAACGCCTGCTAGTATCACAGGACCATCCTCGTCAGTAGCTAGTTCCATCCGCATTCAGTGAACGCATCAGATACGATTGGTTCAAACTTTTAGTTTGTTCTTGACATAAGTGACCGACGAAACGAAACATTGCCTGACTCAAACGGGGTGTTTAAAATTAAAAAAAAAAGTGTTTTTGATATTAATGTCACTAATTCAGTTTGGGGCATTTCCCGTTGTTTTCTTCATAGTTTTTTCTCACTCTGTTTTGGTTCAGTTTTACTGACCGTACTAATCGACTGGGCTTCTACATTTTTGGCTGTGCAGAGAACTGACAAAATGAAACTGTATTTAAGTTGGTTTTTGTGTATGTGTTTTTGTTAATTGGGTTATATATAAGTATAGTATGTCCCCTTTTGATGCTTCAACGCAAACTTTGCTGGTTTACCTAGAAGACATTTACATTGGTCAGATGTAACAAAATAATACGAGAGCAAAAATGTATTTCGCCAAATAGTAGGTATAACACAGCGGAAAAAATAGGTAGCGTTTAACATTCGCTTTGGGAGTTACAAGCTTTTTGTGCCGGGTATTTAAAGAAAAACATAATCAAGCTACTCAGTAAAACCTCAATAGGAAATAATCTCTGAAATTCAATACTGCCTTGGCCTTTGCAGTTAATTACCATGTAGAGTTAGACGTGTTTGGAAAGAAAGGCTCCAGCCAAAGTATGATACCCTTCGCAGGTAACGTTAGAGATGCTGTTGTGATGCACCCGATTGGAATGCCGGAGGAGGCGGGTGGCAGTA
>NC_090245.1:42055533-42113033 GCF_037325665.1 Littorina saxatilis | reverse complement strand
ATTCAGGCAGAAATCGTACAGTAACTTTGGCCAAGCTAGTTCTACTCATAAGCTATATTCTAAGCTACAGGTAAGCAAAGCCAAGTACTAAGAAAGAAGGGGTGAAAACCCTAGCCATTTGGCCACGTCACGTATAAGCTGACAGAAAATGACAGGAGCTTGAAGAGACAGAGACGTCAGTAGCTACAGAGGAGGGACACAAGAATACAAGAGTCTTCATAGGAAAACGGAGGGGGACAATGAAGTAGAGAGAAGAGGGGCAACAAATTGCAGGTACGCAGGAAAGGTAAGAGTGGTGAATGGGGGGGGGGGGGGGGAGGGGGTCTCTTAGTTTTCGTTGGGGGAAGAGGGAAGTGGAACAGGAATAAGGAAAACGTCACAAGTTGCTGGAACTGGAAATGAGAGAAGGGGGAAGACTGCATAAAGGACACAGAAAAGCAGAGGGGAAAAGGGGGGCAGGAAGGGGGGGGGGGAGAGGTGGTGGTGCTTGAGCTAAAACTTAACAGTAGAAAAGGAGAGAGAGAGAGAGAGAGAGAGAGAGAGAGAGAGAGAGAGAGAGAGAGAGAGAGAAAGGGAGAGATAGAGAGAGAAAGAAAGAGAGAGACGCACAGAAAGGCTGCAGAAATTAACAAATAAAGCTAAAAGATATGACAGACTGAGTGAGAAAGGAGGAAGGGGAGGACTGCACAAATTAAGACATTGGCCTACAGGCTGGAGGAAAAGTGCGTGTGTGTGTGTGGGGGGGGGGGGGGAGTTAGAAAACACTCCTGCTCAAGGGAGTTACGAAGGGGGGCAGAAAGAAAGGTCGGAAGGCAGCGAGATATGACAACAACATCAATCTCAACACTTCGTCATCCATCCTCTCGCATCCCACTCACAGGGGCTTCTTCTTTTACCTGTGCTCGCTCAGGTGTGATGCGTTTCAAGTTACAGGTGAGTCAGGTAAGAATACAAAAAAAAGCATAAGCCATAAACAGGTGTGCGTAATTTACGGCATCCTTATTTTGGGACAACACATCCGATATTGCACAGAAACCCTACCCAACCGCCGCCCCCCCCCCCCCCCCCCCCCCCCCTCCTCCTCCTCCACTCCATCCGCGACTGATTATCGGAAAGACTCCCTTCTTCAGAAATACACATTTAGTCATCCATGTTTGTAGTTAATTCAAAATAGGATGTTTTGTGTTTTGGGTGGTTTATCCCTTGCCTAACTTGAAACACTCCTTGTGTAAGCTAAACTCACTAAATGAAATATTTGTCGCAAAGTTGGTATATATATATATGCTGCATAAATGTTAGTGTTCAAACATGAGAGAGAGAGAGAGAGAGAGAGAGAGAGAGAGAGAGAGAGAGAGAGACATAGACAGAGACAGACAGACATACAGACATACATAGTTACAGAGAGAGAGAGAGAGAGAGAGAGAGAGAGAGAGAGAGAGAGAGAGAGAGAGAGAGAGAGAGAAAGAGAAAGAGAAAGAGACAGACAGACAGACAGACAGACAGACAGACAGACATAGTTACGACTAAACTTATCCAAAGTTGTCTGTGATGTCTTGAACATTTGACTCATTCGCGAACAATAGTCCATAGTGTTCCTGTCAGTTGCTCAACAGCCTCAACCAGTTTCTGTTGAGCTTGTCGGGGTGACCCAGAGCTCATTCTCTCACCCCCACCCCACCCCACTCCTCCTATTCAACGTGCTCCCCTCCCTCCCCTACCCCGTTTAAGCCATCCCTCCAAACTCGTTCTTACTCCACCCCATTCTACCCACCCGCCCCTCCCAACTATTCATTCCACGAGTTTGCGTCTTCAAAGCGACCCAGCCACCCGTGTCCTACCCGGGCCGCCACCCGAGCATCTTTGGTTTCAGCGACTGTCACGCTTTGTGCTTCACAGCCCAGCTTTCGCAACTTGGCACGTTCACAACAAACTCTTGATTACAGTGGAACCCGTCTTTTAAGACCCCCCCCCCCCCCCCCCTAATTTAAAACTACCCCTTTTTTAAGAGAGAGAGAGAGAGAGAGAGAGAGACAGACAGACAGACAGACAGACAGACAGAAACGCAGTCAGTCAGATAGGCAGACAAAAACAGAAAAAGAAACAGACAAAGAGGCCCAGAGATTTTCATTAGTTTATTTGTGAAACTATTTATGCACACGCATCGTATCATAACAACAATGCGTAAGATGCAAAAGGATAATAAGGGAGTGAAGAGGCGAAAGAGGTAAAGGATTGGGTGAGGATAAGACGGAGGGGAGGGGGGTGTTGAAGGTCCCCCCGACTGTCTTATCAGCACTGAAAAACAGCATCCTCTTCCTTCTCGCACCCGTGGGAAAGCGGGTGGATGGCAGCCATCTGAGGCATTGCGTGCGGCTGTCACAGCGGACCGAACAAACGCGGTTATCTACACAAGGTATTGTGTGTTCATTTCATACAGAACGTGGCCATTGTCACTCCCCGTCGCCGCTGAGGCTAACGACACAACAATGAAGATGTTCCGCAAGGTACGCATGTGTACGCATACAGAAAAAAAGGCCTGAAAATGTTTGCAGTAAAACAAAACAAAAAGGGGAAAGAAAGACTGAGGTAGGAGAGATGGCATCTGCTGTGACTTGTTCGTTCTTCTGATTGAGAGAGAGAGAGAGAGAGAGAGAGAGAGAGAGAGAGAGAGAGAGAGAGAGAGAGAGAGAGAGAGAGAGAGAGAGAGAGAGAGAGAGAGAGAGAGAGAGAGAGAAGTCAAACTGGGGCACACAAGTTCAAACTGGGGCATCCTACCGAGCACTAAAACTGAACAATGAGATATAATTATACAGGTCGCAGTTACCTGAAGAAAATATCTCCACCTTACAGACAGGCACACACAGACAGATAAGCAGACATACGAACTACTGTTCTAATTATCAAAGACCGACTCGGAATCTTTACATTTTTGAGAATTTTTTAAGATTCATAATTTTTTTAAATTCCAACCACCAAGTGTTTGCTGTGCCCCAATGCCTATGGCACTCTGTTTTTATTATCTGTCGGGTATATAACGGGTGAAACGAACATTGGGAAACGCAACGATTCAAAAGAAGCAGAACAAATCCTCCCGACACGACCCTGACCAAACTTTTGCATACAATGCCCATTCGGGAAAAACTTTAAAAAAAAAGAAAAAGAAAAAAAAAGGAACTTAAAAACGTGCATTAAATCAGAGCGAAAACATAGAAAGAGAAAATCCCGAATAATGTGAATCTGTGGGAATTGATGATGTTGAACTTATGGCCCGCGTAGACTAAACAGAGTCAGACAAACGATTTCACGCCCGTTTGTAAAAAAAAAGTCAAAAAAATTCTGAAAGACACAGTACTTGCTGTATAAACGATTCTTCTTCTTTTTCGTTCGTGGGTTGAAACTCCCATGGTGTTTACGCGTATGACCGTTTTTACCCAGCCATGTAAGATTGAGATGATGCCAGTTACAAAAATAATTCATTTCAAGTTCTCACTATTCACTTTCTCCAGTCATGTTGCTGAATTTTGGTTTGTTTGTTTGTTTGCTTAACGCCCAGTACACCAAGAAGGGTGATATCAGGGCGGTGCTGCTTTGACATTTTAACGTGCGCCACACACAAGACAGAAGTCGCAGCACGGGCTTCATGTCTCACCCAGTCACATAATTCTGACACCGGACCAACCAGTCCTAGCACTAACCCCATACTGCCAGACGCCAGGCGGAGCAGCCACTAGATTGCCAATTTTAAAGTCTTAGGTATGACCCGGCCAGGGTTCGAACCAGAACCCACGACCTCCCGCTCACTGGGCGGACGCCTTACCACTAGGCCACCGTGTTGCGGTCTGAATGTTGGTATGTGTCCAAGTGGAAGGATGCTCCTATCCCGTGCAAAACCCTGGACACATCTGTGGCGATTTATTCAATCGTTGATACGAGAAGGATGGTGTCGATCAATGAGTCAAACGCCAGCAAAACACCGTTTTTGCCATTCGTGCTTGACATTATCAAACCAGCGGTGTGCAGGGCGTAATAATAATCGAAGGAGTGACACAGGCGGATGATAACAACAGAAAACAGGTAAAGCATTATTCGAGATGCGTATTAAAACAGGATGCGTCGTGGAGGGAGGGACGCGGAGGAAAAAAAATAAAAATAAATAAATAAAAACCCCACAACCCCACAACCTCAACGGTGCATTAATTCATGACTTCAGTTGCTCGCCGCGCTGGTTGCTTCTAGGTGTGGTTTTACTCGCACTAAAGTCTTAATCGCTGATCGACGTCAGGCGCTTAAAATTCTTAGAAGCCTAAATCCTGGTTTGCAATATACAGCAGTACCTGCGTTGTGAGGCCCCTCCGACGACAGTGACACCCCCCACTAACAGCAAGTTTATCTTGTCCCTTTAGACATGATCTTGACCAGCATGTACCTGTCATGAGAGGCCACCTGTAATGTAGGGACAATGTTTTGGTTAGCCCTTTCACCGCAGGTAGTAGGGGAGACCGGGGCTAGTCCGCCCCCGGGGCACATCCGTCTTTGTCTGTTTATTCTTACGTTTGCCACCTTTTAGTCATTCACACCATGTGGGAGTGGTGTCCCTTCTTCCCGCCATATCCTGCAGAAGTTCAGAGGTTGCGCGCCCATATATCGTGAGTACAGATCACAAAAAGTGTTTTTCTTCATTTTTGTAACATGAATGCAAAGGAGTTGACTTAGGTTTTGATGCATTACCTCTGAGAACAAATACTTAGTCTTGGTGTTGAGTGAAAGTGCGTTAATTAAGGTCGAGTTCTGACGAAAGTTTTGCTTCTTCCTTCCCATGTTGTGCTCGTTATCTGGCACTAGAGTTGCCTGCCCGTGCAGGGGCAAGTCCGCCTATTTGTCATGGGGCATGTTCGCCGTGAGCAGTATGTACAACAAATGTTCATGCGCACATAAAAACTGTCTGCACATTGATATCAGCTACACATTTGTCTTGATGTAAAATAAAAAAAATCAGTCTTCTAGTTCATCAAACTCGCCAGTTATGCTACCAAAAGCAGGGGCGGATCAGTTCATTTTATGGGGGGGGGGGGGGTTTCCAAAAGTATATTGTGAAGATATGGTTGTGAAGGCGCGAAGCGCCAAGCCGACGGCGCGAAGCGCCTAGCTTGCTAGGGGGGTCCGGGGGCAGGCCCCCCCTGACATTTTTGAAAAAAAGGATGCAAAATGGTGCAATCTGGTGCATTCTGAGGATGATCATTACCAGTTTCAGGCAGCATATTTTGTCACTGATTAATACCCCCAAAATTGAAACTCAACCCAAAAAAAACCACAAAAATATATTTTTGATTTGGCTGGGGGGGGGGGGGGTTCCGGAAACCCCAGAAACCCCCCCTTCGTCCGCCCCTGAAAAGCATAAAAGTAGCATAAAAGTAGGCGGACTAGCCCCGGTCTCCCCTAACGTAATTTTGTGTTACATTCTTTCGTATTTTGTCATTGGCATTTTTGACCCTAAATATTGAAGGGAATTAAAAAAGCTTTCCCACTAAAGCTTGCCCACTACTAGTCTTGTACCTACTATGGGATGAGAGCGGCGGACTTGCCCCACCCTGTAGGCGGACTTACCCCGACTTGGGGCAAGTTCGCCTACGTTAGGGTAGGTCTACTTAAAGCAGTATGTACAACAAATGTTCATGCGCACATAAAAACTGTC
This sequence comes from Littorina saxatilis, assembly GCF_037325665.1. Lineage (NCBI taxonomy): Eukaryota > Metazoa > Mollusca > Gastropoda > Littorinimorpha > Littorinidae > Littorina > Littorina saxatilis. The sequence goes on along the minus strand of NC_090245.1, from coordinate 42,107,341 downwards.
TGCACATTGATATCAGCTACACATTTGTCTTGATGTAAAATAAAAAATCAGTCTTCTAGTTCATCAAACTCGCCAGTTATGCTACCAAAAGCATAAAAGTAGGCGGACTAGCCCCGGTCTCCCCTACTGTTGAGGGGAACTCCTCTTTTGAGACACCCAGTTTAAGACTCCCTCCCTTTTTACATTCAATCATGGGGCGGGGATGTGGCTCAGTCGGTAGCGCGCTGGATTTGTATCCAGTTGGCCGCTGTCAGCGTGAGTTCGTCCCCACGTTCGGCGAGAGATTTATTTCTCAGAGTCAACTTTGTGTGCAGACCAGTCTCCTCGGTGTCCGAACACCCCCCGTGTGTACACGCAAGCACAAGACCAAGTGCGCACGAAAAAGATCCTGTAATCCATGTCAGAGTTCGGTAGGTTATAGAAACACGAAAATACCCAGCATGCTTCCTCCGAAAGCGGCGTATGGCTGCCTAAATGGCGGGGTAAAAACGGTCATACATGTAAAAGCCGTGGGAGTTTTAGCCCATGAACGAACAAACAAACATTCAATCAGACTGACTGATGATAAGACCTGCTTTTCTCCGATTTTGTGGAGGTCTTAAAAGAGGTTCCATAGTACCACCTGTACATGCCGCCACTTGTACACGCCGCTGCCGCAGTGCATTCGCTTGCTTGGGTCTACGTTGGTTGCACTGTGTCACACTCAAATCACCGATCCCGATTCGAAGCACAGATCTTTAAGCCCATCAGTTTATAGTCAGTCAGTCCTTGAAAACACCTGGCCTTTCGAGCGGCATCCGCACAGGTGGCTCATAAAAAAGAATGAAGAAGAAACTGAATCTAAACCCGATATAGAGTAGCCAACATCCATTCGAGTCATGATTGCACATCTAATCAGTTTTTTCTAAGCAGGATACAGATAACAATGCTGTATATGTAAATTACGTATATCCTTTCTCTCTCTTTCTCTCTCTCTCTCTCTCTCTCTCTCTCTCTCTCTCTCTCTCTCTCTCTCTCTCTCTCTCTCTCTCTCTCTCTCTCTCTCAGTCTCTCTCTCTCACTCGCTCTCTTTCTCTTTCTTTCTCTCTCTCTCTCTCTCTCTCTCTCTCTCTCTCTCTCTCTCTCTCTCTCTCTCTCTCTCTCTTAATTCTCCATTCCTGATTTCAGTAATTAGAATGCAATTCAGTGAAACTCACTTTAAAAAAATGTACATGCTGTTTCTCTTGGAAACGAGTAAATAATTATGTGATAAGACGCTGCAACAACAACTTGTGTATTTCTGTGGCAGTAATGAGGAAAATGTGATGAACAGCTTCAGCAGATTTGTGTTCTTCATGTTACAGAAGAGACGAACCCTTATAAATCAGGTTCAGTGACATGTCATCAGGGTTTTAATGTATTTGTTGAATTTTATGCGTGACTATAATTTATAACTGTGCAGATACTATTGCTGTTATTTTTAACCACTATTGTAAGGGGCTGTGGCCTTAGACAATTAAAGATTTGTTCTTGTTCTTTGTTGTTCTCTCTCTCTCTCTGTGTCTCTCTGTCTCTGTCTCTGTCTCTGTCTCTCTCTCTCTCTCTCTCTCTCTGTCTCTCTGTCTCTCTGTCTCTGTCTCTGTCTCTCTCTCTCTCTCTCTTGCTCTCTCTCTCTCAGTCTCTCTTTCTCTCTCTCTCTCTGTCTCTCTCTCTCAGTCTCTCTCTCTCTCAGTCTCTCTCTCCCTCTCTCTCTTTCTCTCAGTCTCTCTCTCTCAGTCTATCTCTCTCAGTCTCTCTCTCTCAGTCTCTCTTTCTCTCCCTCTCTCTCGCTCCCTCTCTCTCTCTCTCTCAGTATCTCTCTTTTTCTCTCTCTCAGTCTCTCTTTCTCTCTCTCTCAGTCTCTCTCTCTCTCTCTCTCTCTCTCTCTCTCTCTCTCTCTCTCAGTCTCTCTCTCTCTCTCTCAGTCTCTCTCTCTCTCTCTCTCTCAGTCTCTCTCTCTCTCTCAGTCTCTCTCTCTCTCTCAGTCTCTCTCTCTCAGTCTCTCTTTCTCTCTCTGAGTGTGTGTGTATGTGTGTCACTGTGCGTGTTCAGTCTCTCTCCACTCAATCTATGCTTTGCCCTCTCTCCTTCACCCTCATCCCTGCCACCGACCCCCCCCCCCCCCCCTAACCACTCACACGCTCCATTACCCCTACCCTCCACCCCCCTTTTCTCAGCTCCTTTTTTTTCCCCAAAAGGCATTGCAATGCTTGAAGCTATTCAGAATAGCGAGGTTGTGTAAGGGTCAGCGGTAATTTACAACGGTACACAATCCTGTTGGCGCTTGTCAGAGACAAGGGTTGTTTTCTCCTGGATCATGAATATGCAAATAACGGACTGACTTGTCTTCGGCGGTTTCAGGAGGATGCACATTTAAAGCGGAACGCGTCACACACTCCCTTTGATTCCAAGTCTTTTTACATTTAATCTTTTCCTTTTTGAGACAACACAGCATTCAAGTCTAATCAAGTTGAGAAGGAAGAGAAAAGAAATGTATCCAACAAGCTCCATCAGTTTTGATTTTGTTATATATCTGTTTGTCATTTAAGTACAGCGTTCAGCAGTTTAGGTTCCATTGCGGCGTTCATCCAGGATTTCAAAGCTGCGCTATAAAACGACATGCCAAGCGGATTTTGAATTAATAATATAGTCACGTTAGTATTGAATGTAGCGCTGTCGTTTATTTGTTTCGTTGTTTGTTTCCTTGTGTTACTGGATGTTTGGCTGGCAGTATTTTCATGTTATATGTAAGCATACAGCATGACTTCCCTTCTTTGTCTCTGTTAATCTAGGGAGAAAATATCCAGCGATATTTCTCCGTAGGCCCAAACACTGTAGTTTCTTTGGTAGGCCTAAAGTTCGACCATGACCTAGGCAAAATAACTTGCGCAGCCGCAGAAACAAGAAAATGGAAATCTTATGAAGCCGTCATCAATACGAACACAATGATTGCAGAAGCAAACTCTGTACCTACACGACCGAGACACAAGACTGATTATTTCACAGCTGCAAAGGGTAAGCTTACTCACGTCAGGTCTTCACTGACAAGCTAGGAACAGACGAAAATTCCAAACAAAAGTAAATGACGTCAAAGTCTCTTTCGCTTTGCGTGTAACTTTGTCATGACGTCTTTTTGTGACGACAGTATACGCGACAATGTGTTCGCTTCCGGTGTCATTTTATACTGAAAAGCAACTCAAAAGAAGGAGCTAAGCCTGTGTCTTGAAACAGCTGAAACACTCTTTTGGATTGCTATTTCAATGTTAACCAAAAAGTTAAAGAAAAAAACAAGGTTCAGTTATGAACTGACAGCGGATTGAGCATTTATTCCTGTTGATGAAGGTACGATTGAAGCTTTATTCTCTCCGTCAACCAACAAGACTAGATTTGTAGCAGACGAAAAACAAAGTGTGCGTTTTTCCTGTCTTGTGAAGGCGATTATGTCGTTATAAGTTATCTGTACGTTGTAATGACATTTCAAAACAAAATTTAGCTTTGATGCGTCACGGGATAATAAGCTTATACGTTTTCATCCATGGAATTGTTTTTTTCGTCTCGGCAGGGTGAATGAATTCATGATGTCTTTTCCGGAACTGGACAAAACTGGCCTTGCCAAGACTGAAACAAAATATAGTTCTACAACTTCTAGGCTTGGGTTGATTGTCCATGGTGAATTTCCAATGATTTGTTTCCACATCCCATGACAAATTCTCTTTACTTTGGTCATGCCATATATACGTTACAGCTCCGTCCATCCATGGTATCGCGTGATATTTTGTCTTGACGGGGTGAAAGAATATAATGACGTCACTCTCGGCAGAGCCTCGAGTGACGTCATCATATTCATTGACCCAGTCTCGACAAAATATCAGGCGATACCATGGATGGACGGAGCTGTAACTTATACGTACTGCATTGGACGTAAAATAATAACTGGGCCAGTTTGACTCGTAACTTAGACTCGAATTTCAGTCTGAAGGCAAAACACCATTCATCTCAATAAATTCACGTACAGCAGCTTTCAATTCCACTGAATGCTGTGTCCACAAACTGCTTTCGAACACAAGGGCTGCCATCCCATTCACACAAACAAACACACACACACACACACACACACACACACACACACACACACACACACACACACACACACACACACAAACACATCTTCCCTCCCTGACATATACACGTATGACCGATGACGAATTAATCCGATGCAAAGCGTTGCACCATACCCCACTGTGAACAATTCACTTCAAAGCGCTGCAATCAAAACGTCGTCAGCGTCGTTGCTCAATACCCCTCAATACATACTGCGCGCCGTCAAAAGCCTTCCGTCAATGGACTGAAAAAGACGCACATAAAAACATACCCCACTTTGACTTCTTTTCTTCGAAACCGTTAGGCGGGAGGCGACAAGTTTATTCTACTTCACACAGAAAAGGCCATAGGTTTCGCAAAGAGCGAGGCTAACATCTACACTCTGGTGAAAAGATGGCTAAAAGCCTCGACGCCCTGCAAAAGGGGATGGGAAAATATTCTCCTTTATGTATGTCGGTTGAAAGTTGTTCAATGGGGCAACGGGGAAAAGTTGGATCCCAAGCCTAAACACCACCACCGCAGTTCAGACCTGTTGTGCCGAACTGGCCGTGACAGAGAGAGAGAGAGAGAGAGAGAGAGAAAACCCGGAGGGAGGAAGAGAGAGAGAGAGAGAGAGAGAGAGAGAGAGAGAGAGAGAGAGAGAGAGAGAGAGAGAGAAAACCCGGAGGGAGGGAGGAAGAGAGAGAGAGAGAGAGAGAGAGAGAGGGGGGCTTCTTGAGACGAAAGATTCTGTGTTCAGACACGACTCTGGCGAAGTGACACACAGCTACTGAGACGGTATTCTGGAAGCGCTGAAGCGTCACGCTGGCATCTTGCTTATGGACAAGTTGAATCTCGATGTCAATTTTCCCTTACTTTTATCGTTTATCGGTATTCTTTTGACCCGAGGGCTTGTCCATCTGCCCTATCGTCCGCCCTTCGGTTTGTATTTAGTCTGACCCCCACTATGACAACGCACCAACTGTACCATACCTGTGAAATTGTAAGTTTTGTCTTCATCGGGAGGGGTTAGCAAAGACTAATAGACATGTGATTTTCCCTAAAAAAATCAATGTCCCACCCCTTGTTTCGCCTCATCACGACACATAACAGAGGCCACCTCGTGAGTCTCACACCGTATATTTTCTATCATCACGACCTCAGTGTTGGCAGTGACACACATAATGATTTCTAAATACCCACATCCCAAACGGGTTAAGAGGAAGACGCTATTATAGCTATACCCCTACACCAAACAGGAAGACTCCTGCTCCCGCCGTAACCCCCCCAAAAAACATCCCACTCTATTGCCCCCCCCCCCTCCCTCGGCCCCCCCGATCTTTTACACACGATACCCCTCCCACCCGGCCAACCATCTCGGGTAGCACTGCTACCATGGCTCCAAGGTTGGCAGCAGAAAGGAGTTGATCCCACTGACGTAAGGGGGTGGGTGGACTGACGCCAAGAAACGGGTATTTCCCACAGGGCGGGGGGTTAAGTATCATCACCTCGACCGTTAAACAGTGTTTTGACAAGTGGAAGCCTACTGCTGTATTTTTGGTTCCCGATGCGAAGTAAGTCCTTGAACACACAAGACTAATGATGGTGGCCCCTCTCTGACAATGGTAGCTGAAGAAAGGGACTTGGAATGCACTCAGTGAGGGGGGGGGGGGGGTAGAAAGAAAGAGAGAGACAGACAGACAGACAGAGACAGACAGACAGAGACAGAGACTGAGACAGATAAAGACAGTGAGACTGAGAGGGGGATAGACAGGCAATACACATATAGACACAGACAGGCATAATGAGAAAGCGAGACCTAGCCAGAAGCAGAACACTCCTCTACTTCGTTCACCTGCCCCCCTCCTCTGCCCCTCACCTCTACAACGGAAGTTGATGAATCTGGCCGGGCAACAGCAAGGATTATGCTGAACCCAGAAGGGTCAGATGCAACCGTTCATTCCCACACACAGCACTGATGGAGTTCAGTCTTGAGTGTGGCACAAACACCAAAGTCCATCATCCCTTCCCATCATCATCATCCCAAACATGATGGATGCAGGACATAAACTGTACCGGTCATCAATCTTGTGCTGTTATTTTAGTATGGCTGCCGACTCAACTGACCACTGACCCTTCTGTCCAGGCGGTCAAGCTTCACCGAATATTCACATCTATTGGCGTTCCTTCAGGTTCGATGGTTGTACGTGTACATTCACTTTGCATGTGAAACTAAAGTCTACAACATCGACCGGCGCCCAGTGGCTCGTTATTAAGGTCGATAGTTATACTTTGGTTTAGCTTGTGAAATTAAAAACAAAATCCGAAACAGATAGACTGTCAACGCCCACCACAACACAACAACAACAACAACAACAACAACAACAAACAAACAAACAACACCAACAAACACAAAAGAAAGGTAAGTTTATGGAAAGTTTCACTTTTAACAAAACAAAACATTCAACGTTCCGCAAGCTTACCTTTCTTGTTTGTTGATCTGTGAAATTGAAGTCTGCGAAAGGGAAACACACTTCAAGGAGTATATCATTTAAAATAATCTCTACAGTGTTGAAAGCACTTTCACCCCTTTTGTTCTTTAAAGTCAACCCACCAGCATCGAGAAAGAGTTCCCTTCGGGTCGACATTTGCTCAGGTAATTTCTCCTCGTCATAATTATGCAGTTGATTGTTGAGTCAGTCCCTCTAAGTTTGCTATTACGACACAGAGTGAGTGTAAAACGATACCTGACATTTCCGGCAAGAAGTATGACACAAAAATTAAACTTGATGTGGGATGGTGCAGGCGATGGTGCAAGCAGAGCAGAGTAGCAACAAAAAAATACAATAACAAATACTAATAAACATTAAAAATCAAACCAAAGGAGCGGTACAGGGACGTACGGAACTGTGCAGTCAGATGTTGTTGCGGATGGGAGTGGGGCAGGTGTCACAAACTGAAAATTCTGCTGAACAATCCCTCTCAATGCGGTCAATGCGCATGCGCCAATCTTGGACTTAAAAAATGCGACCTTTTGACCGAACGAACCATGGGTTAGGTTAGGGTTAGGGTTAGGATTAGGGTAAGGGTTAGGTTGTTCACGACCTGATTAATTTCCCCATGTTAGCGCATGCGCATTGACCGCATTAAGAGGGATTGTTCAGGCATTTTTCAGTTCGTGACACAGGACACAGTGAAGGAGAGAGAGAGAGAGAGAGAGAGAGAGAGAGAGAGAGAGAGAGAGAGAGAGAGAGAGAGAGAACTTTGAACTTTATTTATTTATCGAGGGTAACAGAATAAGCAAAGTATACATGCTTTTTTTCGTCCGGCCCTCGCCCATTGAGGGTAACTCGATTAATAACAAGAAGAAATAAAAGTTAAGTTAATTACAATACAATTTATATAACTAACATGTCAAAAAATTAAAAAGACATTTCAAAATGCATTATGAATATCAAGCAATGATGTAATATTATCCCATAATTATTTACTTGTTTCCAAGAGAAACAGCATGTACATTTCTTTGAAGGAAGTTTCACTGAATTGCATTTTAATTACTGAAATCAGGAATGGAGAATTAAGAGAGAGAGAGAGAGAGAGAGAGAGAGAGAGAGAGAGAGAGAGAGAGAGAGAGAGAGAGAGAAAGAAAGAGAAAGAGAGAGATAGAAAAAGAGAGAGAGAGAAAGACAGAGAGAGAGAGAGAGAGAGAGAGAGAGAGAGAGAGAGAGAGCAAAAACGAACGAGCGAGAAGAGAGACAGAGCTTAGGCAAGATGAAGTGATCGTAGTGAGACTTGGGCAGACAGACTTTTGATAACATAAAATGTGTTCATAATCACTAAGTTCATAGTGGGACAGAGACAGACGACGGACGAGACACATGAGTCAGACTGAGAGGCTGAGACAGAGAAAGGCATCCACGACGAGCGCATCAGTGAAGACACATCACAGGTCAGACGCGAGACAGATGACACAGGAATGACAAATGTATCCTAGAGGAGAAAGAAAGGTAACAGTCTTCGTCGGGCCACGTCTCAGATCCGTCATGCTCAAAACGCATCATAAAAGTTAGCACAGAACTTCGTGTTTCCACACTCGGAGAGCAACAAAGAAGGGGGAGCAACCCAGGCATTAGGGGAGGCCGGGACTCAGGAAGATAAGGGAAGAGAGGCAAGACAGGAGGATGACAGCAACAGTGACAGGTTGCCTCATCTTCCGTCTTCTTTCCGGCTTCTTTCTGCGACATTTCATCAAAAATATATATTGCGCTGGACGGAATGCTATTTTTACCCCTACCCCCACCGGAAGGAAAAAGGAAGGTGAGACAGATGCTTCTTGTACGAAAAATGCTGACTGCAAAATGTTCCCGTGTTGATGATGTATTACTAGCTAAACTAGCTTTACTTTGCGTTTAGGAGCATGAAATTATGATAAAGGGCATATGTATGTATACCTGATACACAAGACTGGACTTGAAATAATCCCAAAGTGAGGGTAGGTCTGAGTTTACACTGAGATAAAAGCGTTTCACTGATATCGTTCTTTTCACTAAAGTCGTAGAATTTGTTGCACCTTTTGTGTTTTCGTGTGTTCTTGTTAAATCCTCTACTTGTTAGTTTTTACACTTTCGATTTGAACAAGATGACTTTTTAATTATTCGGAAAGTGGAGTCCTAAATTAACCTAAAATGTGTCATATTGAAAAAAAAGGACGGAAGAGGTGGTATAAATCAAATCAAAAAGGAAGATGAAAGGACAAAGCGGAGGATCCATGTCTGTGTCAGCAAAAAATAGCAACGTACGTAACTCTTCAACAAGATGCGACAAAGACGGGAGCGGCTGGCGACAGCGTGGATGAAGACAAGTTGTGGTTATTTTCGTTTTGTCTCCTCCCCCCCCCCCCCCCCATTCTCTCAACAATTTCATCCCTCAAAGTCTTACTCTCTCTTCGTCCCTCTTCCTTCCCATCTTTCTTTCTGCCCCCCCCCCCCTCTCTCTCTCCCGCTCTCTCTCCCATCCCCATCTCCCTTCTCCCTCCCTCGTGCACGAAGTTTGTGTCACAATTCTTTTTGTCGCTGTCAACTATGAGTCCTTCATCCCTTATCGTTGTGCCTCTCCATTCCCCCTCCCTCCCCTATATATCTTCTTCCCTATCTCTGTCCCTCTCGCTGCCCCCCCCCCCCTCTCTATCTCCCCCACCTCTCTCTCTCTCATGTACGAAGTTTGTCACATTTCTTTTTGTGGCTGTCAGCTTTGAGTCCTTCATCCCTTATCCTTGTGCGTCTCCCTAATTTACACCCTCACCCACCCCCACCCCCCTCTCTCTCTGTCTCTCTCTGTCTCTCTCGCTCACTTTATCTCCTTCCCCCTCCCTCATGTCTTTGGGCTGGATGAAAAAAGATCTTTGCTGTATCTACTCCATTACCCTCGAAAAATAAAGTTGGTTCGTTCGTTCGTTCGTTCTTTGTCTCTGTCTCTCCCACTCTCTCTCTCTCTCTCTCTCCCCCCTCTCTTTTTCCCTCACTCGTGCACGAAGTTTGTCACATTTCTTTTTGTGGCTGACATCTTTGAGTCCTTCATCCCATGTCGGTGTGTTGTCCCTCGTCAAGTCTCGTGATGAATCACGCCACATCCTTCTGCCGCTCTACATCAGAGAGAGAGCGAGAAAGAGATAGGGACAGACAGACAGGAAGACAGAGAGACAGAAAGCCGATAGACAGAGACAGAGACAGGCAGAGACACAAAGACAGAGAGAGGCAGTGAGAGACACAGACAGAGACTGGCAGAGACAGAGACTGTATGGCAGAGACTGACTGACTGACTATTCGGGTTTAACGTCCTCTTAGACCAACTGGTCTATATTGGGACAGGTATTGGTAATACGCTGAAGATATGGTGTGATACTTTGATTCGAACAAGCCCGCTGTGGCTGTCTTCTTCGACACACCAGCATAGGGTTTGTCTCGTCAAAGTATCGAAATACGATCATGATAATCAGAGACGAGAGATGATGCATGCGTGTCTTCGTGTTTTCCAAGCCCTGAGACTTTCGCTGTGAACGTGGGATCTTTTTCGTGCGCATGTGTGCACACGGGGGTGTTCGGACACCGAAGAGAGTCTGCACAAAGTTGACTCCGAGAAATAAATCTCTCGCCGAACGTGGGGATCGAACCAAGTCAAGTCAAGTCAAGTCAAGTATTTTAATGTTTTGGGCCCAAAGGGCTTTGAAACAAAGATATAACTTTAACAAAAAAAGGTAACAAATCAGACAGTTAATATATATGTATACAAATTGAGCGGACAAATACAACAATACTATACAACCAAAATAAATTGGCAATATACACTTCCATACATACAAACAAAAAGAAAAGAAAATAGGTTTAACAAAATCAGGTAAGAAATCAGACAGAACAAGAAATTCCTCCGAGGTAGGAAAAACACCCCCCTCAAAGGGAAATAACCTTCTCAGTTGGTGGCAGTGACTGAGTGAGAATGGTTATTTCCCTTTGACCATTAAGATGTCCCTCTATAAGTCCTTGTATAATTTTAATCCACCAATAACTCCCTAACCGTGTGTTTGACTGGTCCCAATTTTTGTAAGGACCGTCTCAGGAATGTATAGAACCTGTTCACCAAGTTTGGTGACGATCGGTCCGTTCATTCTTGAGATCTATATGCGAACACAAACAAACAAACAAACACATGGACCGAATCCTATACACACCAATAACTCCCTAACCGTGTGTTTGACTGGTCCCAATTTTTGTAAGGACCGTCTCAGGAATGTATAGAACCTGTTCACCAAGTTTGGTGACGATCGGTCCGTTCATTCTTGAGATCTATATGCGAACACAAACAAACAAACACATGGACCGAATCCTATACACACCCCTATACCGGGGGTGTAATGAAAAAACGCTACATGAGTGATGCCTTTTTCGCATCTTTCCGCCTCTCCACATCACAGCTCTTAAATTGCTCTCTTGCTCCGTCTCGTCTCCTCTAGTCTTTAGCAGCACTTTTTTTTGTGTGACACCACACAGACACGCGCACAGACACACACATAGGGACACAGACACCAACAGACAGGCCCCGACACACTAAAGACTCAGACACAGAAAAATACAGACACACGCAGATTCAGAGAGAGTTGCATCAAAGAGTGTGGTTGCATGGCGTGACGTAGCCCACTCCGCTTCCTATTTCTTTGTTAAGTGTCGTCTGTTGTATCTACATCACAACCCTTGACATACACTCATGCGTCTTAACCTTGTACATGTCGGTGACATGCAGAGGGCGCCTTATCGTTTCGTAAGAGAATACCCTATAAAAAAAAATGTTTTAATCCCCTTGCATCATTAAAATAAACTTGTTCTTATGTAACAAAGAATCTTATTGAAAGTGTTGTTTTTTGCTGTAATTTCAGTATGCTACTCACTGTTGGTTTATACAAGATTGTATTCCATTGAAACACGATACAACAATACAAGTCGCGTAAGGCGAAATTACTACATTTAGTCAAGCTGTGGAACTCACAGAATGAAACTGAACGCACTGCATTCTTTCACAATGACCGTAGTCCGCCGCTTGTGCAAAACGGAGTGAAACTGACGAGCCTGTTCAGCGCGGTGGTGGTTTCGCTGTGCTGCACGGCACGCTTTTCTGTACCTCTCTTCGTTTTAACTTTCTGAGCGTGTTTTTAATCCAAACATATCATATCTATATGTTTTTGGAATCAGGAACCGACAAGGAATAAGATGAAATTGTTTTTAAATCGATTTTGGAAATTTAATTTTGATCATAATTTTTATATTTTAAATTTTCAGAGCTTTTTTTAAAATCCAAATATAACATATTTATATGTTTTGGGAATCAGGAAATGATGAAGAATAAGATGAACGTAAATTTGGATCGTTTTATATAAAAAAAAAATTACTACAATTTTCAGATTTGTAATGACCAAAGTCATTAATTAATTTTTAAGCCACCAAGCTGAAATGCAATACCGAAGTCCGGCCTTCGTCGAAGATTGCTTTACAAAAATTTCAATCAATTTGATTGAAAAATGAGGGTGTGACAGTGCCGCCTCAACTTTTACAACAAGTCGCGTAAGGCGAAATTACTACATTTAGTCAAGCTGTGGAACTCACAGAATGAAACTGAACGTAGTCCGCCGCTAGTGCAAAAGGCAGTGAAAGTGACGAGCCTGTTTGGCGCGGTAGCGATTGCGCTGTGCTTCATAGCACGCTTTACTGTACCTCTCTTCGTTTTAAGTTTCTGAGCGTGTTTTTAATCCAAACATATCATATCTATATGTTTTTGGAATCAGGAACCGACAAGGAATAAGATGAAATTGTTTTTGAATCGATTTCGGAAATTTAATTTTGATCATAATTTTTATATTTTTAATTTTCAGAGCTTGTTTTCCTGGGACAGTAGGGGCGACCACCCCCAACCAGGCGCGTTCACAGGTGGCGGATAGTGAGATGGCCTTCAGATATGGAGGTTAGCTGCGAAATAAGCCAGGCTTGCCAGGACGAATAAGCAGTCGCGGACCAACTGGCGGTGCTTCCAACAGGATGGGGCGGGGTAACAGGTGGCACTGTTACACTCAAGAAATACCCCAGGTCTCCAATGACGGGAGCATCATGCGACCAAGAGCCGCATCTTAAGTTCTAGCCCTGGGGAAGGTCACCTCAGATAAACAAACCAGCCAGCTATGGCCAAATAGCCGGGTAGACTGGACTCGACAGCCCTGTAAAGCCACCAGTCTAGGAGAAGGACCACTCCGATATAAAAACACGCTGAAGCCGGATGAGCTGGGCCATGTATGGCGCATAACGACAGCTCAACGCATCAACGCTCATATGACAGACGACAGAGCTTGTTTTTAATCCAAATATAACATATTTATATGTTTTTGGAATCAGAACATGATAAAGAATAAGATAAACGTAAATTTATATCGTTTTATAAAAAAAATTTTTTTTTACAATTTTCAGATTTTTAATGACCAAAGTCATTAATTAATTTTTAAGCCACCAAGCTTCTTCTTCTTCTTCTGCGTTCGTGGGCTGAAACTCCCACGTACACTCGTGTTTTTTGCACGAGTGGAATTTTACGTGTATGACCGTTTTTTACCCCGCCATTTAGGCAGCCATACGCCGCTTTCGGAGGAAGCATGCTGGGTATTTTCGTGTTTCTATAACCCACCGAACTCTGACATGGATTACAGGATCTTTTTTCGTGCGCACTTGGTCTTGTGCTTGCGTGTACACACGGGGGGTGTTCGGACACCGAGGAGAGTCTGCACACAAAGTTGACTCTGAGAAATAAATCTCTCGCCGAACGTGGGGACGGACTCACGCTGACAGCGGCCAACTGGATACAAATCCAGCGCGCTACCGACTGAGCTACATCCCCGCCCCAAGCCACCAAGCTGAAATGCAATACCGAAGTCCGGCCTTCGTCGAAGATTGCTTGACCAAAATTTCAATCAATTTGATTGAAAAATGAGGATGTGACAGTGCCGCCTCAACTTTTGCAAAAAGCCGGATATGACGTCATCAAAGACATTTATAGAAAAAATGAAAAAAATATCCGGGGATATCATTCCCAGGAACTCTCATGTAAAATTTCATAAAGATTGGTCCAGTAGTTTAGTCTGAATTGCTCTACACACACACACGCACAGACAGACAGACAGACACACACACACACACACACACACACACACACACACACACACACATACACCACACCCTCGTCTCGATTCCCCCCTCTACGTTAAAACATTTAGTCAAAACTTGACTAAATGTAAAAAGAGAGAGAAAGAAGAAACAAGTCGCGTAAGGCGAAATTACTACATTTAGTCAAGCTGTGGAACTCACAGAATGAAACTGAACGCACTGCATTTTTTCACAATGACCGTAGTCCGCTGCTAGTGCAAAAGGCAGTGAAAGTGACGAGCCTGTTCAGCGCGGTAGCGGTTGCACCTGTGCTGCATAGCACGCTTTACTGTACCTCTGTTCGTTTTAACTTTCTGAGCGTGTTTTTAATCCAAACATATCATATCTATATGTTTTTGGAATTAGGAACCGACAAGGAATAAGATGAAAGTGTTTTTAAATTGATTTCGAAAATTTAATTTTGATCATAATTTGTATATTTTTAATTTTCAGAGCTTGTTTTTAATCCAAATATAACATATTTATATGTTTTTGGAATCAGAAAATGATGAAGCATAAGATGAACGTAAATTTGGATCGTTTTATTAAAAAAAAAAATTACAATTTTCAGATTTTAATGACCAAAGTCATTAATTAAGTTTTAAGCCACCAAGCTGAAATGCAATACCGAAGTCCGGCCTTCGTCGAAGATTGCTTGGCCAAAATTTCAATCAATTTGATTGAAAAATGAGGGTGTGACTGTGCCGCCTCAACTTTTACAAAAAGCCAGATATGACGTCATCAAAGACATTTACCGAAAAAATGACAAAAACGTCTGGGGATATCATACCCAGGACCTCTCATGTAAAATTTCATAAAGATTGGTCAAGTAGTTTACTCTGAATCGCTCTACACACACACACAGACATACAGACACACACACACACACACACACACACACACACACACACACACACGCGCACATACACCACGACCCTCGTCTCGATTCCCCCCTCTACGTTTAAACATTTAGTAAAAACTTGACTAAATGTAAAAAAAGAGAGAGAGAGAGAGAGAGAGAGAGAGAGAGAGAGAGAGAGAGAGAGAGAGAGAGAGAGAGAGAGAGAGGAGACGGACAGAGGGACGGACAGGCAGAGAGAGTCGTCATGCAGATAGGGGTTAGAGACACGGAGCAAATCTGTCTCATCATGCCAAAACAATACGAAGAAGAGAACGCAAAAGAGGAAGAAGAAAAAAAGTCACCAGCCCCTCCCCCATCCACCACCTCCCTCTCCCCATCCCCATCCATTCCATATCTTACCTTCCAACCCAAGCAAGCCCAGTCACCTGCCCAATCCATCACCAGCTGCCACATTCATATCACTGCACGTGCGTCAGTCACACAGTCAGTCACACGGCGACACGGCCAGCCATGCGCCATCGGGGACCTCTTTCTCTCAACCCCCCACCCCCCAACCCGCCATCCTTCACTCACCCTCTCTCATCTTGGGAAGGATAACTTACAGCGCTTTTTAAACAAAAGTGTGTTTTCGTTTTATTGAATCGGCAAATAACAGTGTTGAACTAACCTAACAGTTAATGTGCGATGGAGGCCACACCAAAAGTATTGACTATACTGTTAGGGTCTATCAGTTTCCTTGCGCACGCGCTCGTCACAAGTTGCTCGTCGGACGTCATGACATGAAAAGCGCTGTAAGTTATTTGTCCCCTCCCCTTTCCCGCAGTCTTAGCGGTCATACCTCCATCACTCAGCTGCTGCAGCCCCAGACAGGTATTCCACACCTCCAGCTACCTGCCTACCTCTGCCTCTACCTGTCACTCAAACCTGTCGAGTCTTTTTTTATTGCTTGGTTGTCCCGATGCAAGTAGGAACAGACTGACGACTCAGCAACGTCACTGTACTGTAGGATGTATCTGTATGGCATAGGGGTGCCAACAGTGAAGATTACTCTGGCATTAGTAATTATCACTGATGTTTACAAATGTCACCGCAGATTTATCAATATAACTGTGAAATTATGTTCGCTACTACACCGTCAAACATTCATGAACTCATCAGCGTTTAAGTTAAAGGGACTTTCCCTGCGTACACATTGCTTTAAGTCTCACCTGAAAAACATACATACATTATATACAATGTATATACATTACATTTTGTTTTCCTTCTGGGAGGGAGAAGCGGTGTCTCATGGCGGAAAATAGAAAGAGGAAAAACGGCCTTGCCGAGACTTGGTGTTTTAGACACCTCTGAGGCATTATTGACAAGTTGCTTCGTAAAGGACATAATTATATCTTACATCTGAATGGTATTTGAATCACCGTAAATGTTAAGTTTTGTCTAATAAACGTTCAGTGAACTTACCATTCCGTATTTCATTTGACCTATTCTCCTAAACTTTTGCGAAATACATCTTGTTCGTGAGTTAAATTCCATCCGTTACTGTCCCCATCTTAATCACTTATCTTGAATCCTTGGATGTACTACACAAAGCATTTTCTACTTTCTCCTCTCGACTGAACAAATTCCTACTGAATTCGCTGATGAAAAACTGGAAATCCCAGCATCAATCTCGATCCTTCATTATACTATCCAGGCCGGATTTTCAGCTCCAGAAATCTCCCTCTCTCGCTTCCATTCTCTTGCTCAGAGATGGAGAAAAGGGATGGAGAATTGTTTCCTTAACAACAATGGATCCGTCCGTTGGAAATAACATGTCAGCAGCGACCTGAGAGTTACAGAGGAGGGATTTTCCGCCAAAAGCCGCTTTATCCACCCGGGTGGGTGGGGTACAGGCTCGAGCCGCGGCTGGCCCACCCGGACATTCCATGGAGGATGTGGCCGGTTTATCACCTGTGTATTTACCTGAAACTGGCCGCTAATCCTATTACGGCGGTTGGTGTCAATTAATTTGTTCACCTGTCCGGTCGTGGTCAGTTTTGGGGGAGCGAGGGAGGAGCTTGTGATAGCCACTCGCCCCCTCGAGTGACTGCCAGCGGCCGGCTACGTACCAAAGAACAATTAGAGGAAGAAATGTTGAGCTTGGTTGTGGAAAAAACCACTTTCTTCCTCCACCCATTATGTGCTTTTGTTGTTGTTGTTGTTGTTGTTGTTGTTGTTGTT
The DNA here is from genome assembly GCF_037325665.1 of Littorina saxatilis. NCBI lineage: Eukaryota > Metazoa > Mollusca > Gastropoda > Littorinimorpha > Littorinidae > Littorina > Littorina saxatilis. The sequence continues at coordinate 42,090,433 of NC_090245.1, read as the reverse complement.
GTTATTGTTGTTGTTGTTGTTGTTGTTGTTGTTGTTTAGTTTCACACGGTTCTGTTTATATTTTAAAGCAGATACATACATTCAAAATAATTACTCTTTGGTTTTTCTTCCTCATTTTGATCTTGTCCTCATTCTTCATATTTGAACTACTGAGAAAGTTGTGTCTATGCATTGTTCAGTTTAACTTCCACTACACTGGGGTTTTGTTTTTAAATGATTTTGCTTTTGAATTGGGACTCCGCATGTTTCTGCACATATATAGATGCTACTTTATATCCTTCTCTACCACCAGTAAATCTCATGCACTCCTAAATAAATAATGTAGCTGTTAAATGAGTACTGGATGAGGCTGATGGGCGGAGCTCCATTGTCATGTAGTCAGACCAAACAATTTCGGACCTAGTTCATGGGGTACTAAAGAAAGAAAGAAGAATGGGGTCAGCCCTTGCATATCCGCAGGATGTTGAAATTGAAAAGTTGTCAACAGATAAGAAACGACAGAGAGTCAGACAGGCAGAGCCATGAAGGCAAGACTTATGGTTGGTATCTATGGTTACCACAGCCCGCGCTCAACGGTTGTTCGTGCATTACTGAACCCACAGAGAGGCAAACAGTTCAAGTAGTATGGTTGGTGTCTATGGTTACCGCAACACATACTCAACGGTTGTTCGTGTTTAACTGACATCCCCCCTCAATACTTCTTTTCTCCCTATACCTTCCCCAACCACCTCTCCTCTCATTCCCCCAACCCTGTAGGGATACTCCAACCCATCCATACCCTCCGAAACCTCGTGTTGCCCCGACGCCATTCCGTAGTGACGCTGGCCGGCTGCGCTATCGGGGCCCCCAAATCCCTGGCCGATCATGCTTTATCTGGTTGCTATTATTAAAGGAGGGGGGTAGGGATGAAGGGATGAGCGAGGGAGGAAGAAAAACGGGTTACACCACCTCATGCCGAGGCGAAGATTACAGGTGTCACATCAAATTTTAATCTAACTTTAATGAAAATTCTCAGTAACGGTGTTTGGGGTTGTGTTTTCTTTTTTTCTGGAGTTTCGTTTCCTTGTACCCGCTGGCTCTGGGTGTCTTGTTTTCCTTATTCCTTCACGCAAGATGCACTCTTCCTGCACCACCCCCCACCCCCCACCCCTTCCATGATCTTTTTTGACTCTTGGATGCAATGCATAGGCTACGATTATTCAGTGAACAGGAATCTCACTCTCTTTCGATTTATATTACTATTACAGTTGCAAAGACGGCATGCGTTTTACTGGTTTAAAACAAATTAACCCTGGTTTCAGAGCTGACTTACAAAAAACAACCTCCAATTAAAACTGTGCAGTAGGAGCACAACTGTGCCAGTGCACTTAAATGCACTAATTTCTGAACATAGTTACTACTTTCGTTTTCGAACCGGCCAGTTGTATTCTAGCCTTGTGTATCTGTCTTAAAAATGTTTTTAATTCTATTGATGATGGATCACTATGAAACACGAAGGAGGACACCTACCAGCCATTTCTTTTGACAATCTTTCTCTCATAACCTCCGTCCCTGCTCCCTCCCACACACCCTCCCCCACTGACCCTCATCCTCCAAAGATAAGACGGAAAAGACACTGGCCTGACACTGAATACAGTGTCCAGCTGCTCTCATCTCTCATCAGAAGAAAGAGACAAGGAACTTAGTCGATAAATATCGACAGGGGGCCGACAAATGGTTTAAAATGGGAAATGTGTGTATATGGGTGTGGGTTTGAAACAAACAAACAAACCAACCCATGTGAACCCCGGGCCGCAGGCCTTCGATGTAGTGATTGAAAAAAAAAGGATGTTCTCAAATGGTTCAATTCTCATTTGGTCTGATTCTCAAATGGTACCGGTATACTCCCCCCCCCCCCCTGGCCGCAGGCCTAGGAGTAAAATTTTATAGACACTGACCTTCTTCCCAGGGGTCATTGACCCAGTTTTAGCTATGAGAGGTGGTTCGCCCAGAGGCTGTAGAGTATACTGGGGCGGTCTCTTTGATGTCTTGAGAGGAAACTTGGCCAGGGTAGTACATGCACCAGAACTGGTGGACACCAAGGACAAACATGAAATCGAAGCAGTTTGCTTTCAGAGGGAACGGTCGTCAGCAACTCAAACTTCTCTGTTTTCTTTTTTTTTTTAAATCTGACTTTCTTTGTGGCCCCCTGACTCCGCCCCCCTCCCTCTGTAAGGACCCCCCTCGACAAGGACCGATTTTTGTCAACATTTTAAAGGTCGCTAGAGAGGGGTTCCACTGTATGACCTAACCGCTACTGGCAGACGGCCTCAATCTTCACGCGCAAAGACGAGATTAATAGGTGCTCGGTTTTGGTATTTTGAATTACATTACATTAAACCTTTGTTGGGTTTCATGGTCATGGCAACAGCCATAATAATATTACATGATGTATAATATCATATTTCAGCATATGTGAATTACATGTCATCATACTAAACTGTCATACATTTTTATTCCTACATTATTCTGATTGATCACAACCAAACCTACTATCATTGGACACATCCAAATGCAAGCGCCTGTTCTTGACAATTTCCCTTTGATCTAAATATAAAATCAGTGCAATTTCCTGGGTCGGGCTTTGCCACGGACACTCACGGTTTGGCCTGTAGGTAAAATGTACAATGTATTTTCTGATTTGTGCACAAAAGCTTTTTTTCTTTTTTCTTTTTTTTAACATAACAATGTTTAATGTCACTGTATGTTTAAAAGACCATGGTCATATTTGTAAAAAAAATGTTAAATTAGAAAATAAATAACATTTTGGTTCATGATTTTTCCTACACCTGTGCTAAAAATAAGAAATAAAAATGTCGGGTATATAAGTCACTCAAATACAGATAGGTATGAATGGCTCGGTTTGAGTTTGTTGCAGTTGACCCTGCACAATGCGACATATCATGTTTTTGTTGAACAATTTTGACGTCACCCCTCCCATAGAGTGACGTATTTCACAACTTCCTGTGTTACACAAACTCTGTGATGACCAATTTTGACGTCACCCCTCCCATAGGGTGACGGATTTCACAACTTTCTACAGATGAACAATTTTGACGTCACCCCTCCCATAGGGTGACGGATGTCACAACTTCCTGTGTACACAAACTGATGACGTATTTCACAACAAAATGGCGCTGCCCATGGTCAACCTCGAAACTATCCGTATAGAATGGGGGCGTCCTCGCCCCCATAATAACACCGTGCTCCCAAACATATTAATATGGTCTTAGGCCTAAGCAATGTCACAATGACAGCACAACAGCAGATGCTGATTCTCAACAGAAGCATGCCCCGCCAGATCCCATCCCGTCGTCAGAGATAGGGCTCAGAGCAGACGACACGAATTCTGCACTTGACGATTCCATCCCAGGACACGAACGCTCAGCTTACTGGGCCTAATGGGGTCAAAGTCGACCATTTATACCCAGAAAGGGCGATCCCACAAAAAGCGGTCCCAGAAAATGCAACGTTAAGACGCGACCCTCCTTTGTATCGGGCGACGACAGTTACTCATCTGCGAATTCCTTATTCAAATGGAATGGAATCAACAAATTTGGGAGTTGGGAGTTTCATAGGAAGCAAATTCATACAAAACAAAATTTGTCAGAGAATTTTTGACTGAAGTCCTAAACTGGTGCCGAACTAGCGATCGCTATAGAAGGCATCGGTCGCTATTCTGCACTGTGGGGTGTGCGTAGCGTCGCTCACTGCTGGCAAAAGTTGTCGAGTTCAAGTTCGACCCCTTCAACATCACTGGGGTGTATTAACAGCTCAATGGAACAGCTCCTGTTCTATTGCTTCCATCTCCCTGACAAAGCCTCTGCACCACGGAGCTAGAGATTAGAGATTCTCCAGATTCTGCTTATCTGAGCGGCTCCGCACCCAAGATCTTTAGTTCCCGCACGGGGCCGTCTAGATAAGCGTGTTCAGCAGCTTGATAGGTGGGCCACTTTCACATCCCTTGGCATCACGAACTAGGCTAGGAACGCTCATAATATCTGTCAACTCTTCTTCTAACTTTTATTATGTAAGTTTGGTTTGTGAAACAAAGAGAGATGACAGGGTGGGTAGTTGCAGGGATGACAAATGATGTGATGATTTGAAGTTTTGGGGACAATTCTGTACTCAGTTTACGTACAGGGAGAGAATATTGTCAATAAGATTAGAGGACAATAGAGGCGAGAGTACCTTGCTTTTTTCTCTTCTGAAGAATTATGTCGTGTAAATAGGAAGAAATGCATTTGAAATACAGAATTCACGCAATCCCCCCTCACCTCTCATTCTCCCCTCCCCTCCCCCCCCCCTCTCTCTCTCTCTCTCTCTCTCTCTCTCTCTCTCTCTCTCTCTCTCTCTCTCTCTCTCTCTCTCTCTCTCTCTCTCTCTCTCTCTCTCTCTCTCTCTCTCTCTTAACCTGATAACCGAGTTTTAAAATCACCGATAAAAGAAGCTATGAAACGAGCCAAGAATTCGACGAATGAACAAGGATGGAAAAAGATCCAAGTGAACTGATTAAAAACCTTGCCTTCCTCCTTCCTCCCCCTATCTCCCTCCCCAAACCTCCTCCCTATTCCCCTTCAATATCACAGGCAATGAAACCCTACACACAAAATGACTTGAAACCGATACCGTTATTTTCCACACCATCCAGACACACAAATCCATCCACCCGGTTTCTATTGAGCAAGGCCGGTTGGCACAAAAGCCGGGTATCCTAGGTGCACCCGAGGATGTCGTGGAATCTTTGGAGGGGTATGGGAAACCCGGGTGTTCATCAAAGCGGGGTACGGGTGGAGAAATCCCACCCGTATTGATGGCTGCTGCTTTTCTGTAGGGACCATTGTGGTACTTGGTGACAAGCAGAAGGGAACTATCTACAATCTACGTCATTCCATTTCTGCCTCTTTGACCTTGCTGGCATTCAGGCCCTTTAGCAGGCACAAGTCTGAAAAGCAGAGGGGTCGAGTGTAGGGCTGGGTGGGGAGAGGGAGGGGCCTCTAACGGCAAAAATGGTACACGCACATACATGCAAAAAAACCGGGGGGAGGGGGGGTTTGTGGTTTGAGACAGGCGGACAATCATAGGGCCTCTAACGGTTTAAGTGATGAATGCTGAACGCGACACAACAGAGAGGGAGACACGGTAAGCGAAAAGAACCGAGCGAGAGAAAGAAACGTTAGACGAATCCTACCACCTTAACAGCTCGGGTGGATGAAAACGTAAAGACTGGGACCGGGTACTCATAAAAACACACCCTTCGGTTTGATTGCTGGCATTGGGCAAAGAGATGCAAGCCCGAACAGGTTCCCACCTTGATGTGTCCAAGCGACACCTGCCTCCAATCTATCTCTGTTTAACGGCCCAGTGTAACAGTAAAGCTGTACTTTTCTCGCTCCCAGAACAAACCAAACGTCCAGCCCAAATACCGTTAAACCGCTGTCTTGCTCGGCCACCCAGCCTCTGGTTCCGGACAAGCGTTAATGAGACACACAAAGAAAATGAGACCCGCAAAGAAAAGAAACAGGGTCGGTGAGAAAGAGAAAGAGAGAGGTAGCCGAGGGTGTGAAGAAAAGCGAAGTGAGAATGTGAAGCAAAGAAGGGGAAGGAGAGGGTTGGGACCATGGCACTGTGTACATATTGTTTTGCTGCCACAAAGCTGAGACAGGCGCTCTGGAAGACGGTCAACACGCAGGGGTCAGCGCTGTGGACTGTAGACTGACCAACATTAATTCCTACATGTGGTACCTACCTGTGGTCTCATACCTGTACCTACCTACTTCAGTCACACAGCACACACGCGAAAGTGGCTGGCTGCGGACACAGCAGAGGAGATTAAACTACAGGCAGGCTACCACTGAACACTGAACGATATATAACTTGTTGCCACTGAAGTATAGCTCAGCACAGTGCATGCTGCTAAACCTAGACCCTTATTATTATTACAGTGGAACCCCCCTTTTAAGAACTCAAATACATTTGAGAAAAGCAGCCCTTAAAAAGAAGGGAGTCTTAAAATGGGGTGACATTTACAAATGTTATGAATTGAAAATGTGAAAGTCAAGGCTGGACCGGCACGGTGGCCTAGTGGTAAGGCGTCCGCCCCGTGATCGGGAGGTCGTGGGTTCGAACCCCGGCCGGGTCATACCTAAGACTTTAAAATTGGCAATCTAGTGGCTGCTCTGCCTGGCGTCTGGCATTATGGGGTTAGTGCTGGGACTGGTTGGTCCGGTGTCAGAATAATGTGACTGGGTGAGACATGAAGCCTGTGCTGCGACTTGTCTTGTGTATGGCGCACGTTATATGTCAAAGCAGCACCGCCCTGATATGGCTCTTCGTGGTCGGCTGGGCGTTAAGCAAACAAACAAACAAACAAACAAAAAAGTCAAGGCTAAAGATGGTGTCTTAAATTAAAGGACATTTAAAGGGGGACTCCACTGTACCAAAACACCTCGTAATTATGGCTCTCGTGTCTACAGGTGCATTCTCACTTCAACCCATACACTCATCATTTTAACACCTTGAGAAAAGCTACTGCCAACTAAGGAGAGAACACCTCGGTGAAGCAAGCTTAAAGTCACTTCGAATTTCATTTAAGAGCTGCTACCCGACATATCAAAGAAGTCGGTTCATCAAAGGGGTAGACTTTTCTTTGCGCCAAACGGGTAGATGTTCTGGACACAGTCGGGTGGGTAAATCCACCCAAGCTGCGACAATAAACTCTACAGCACGGCAGCCCCCAAGGCCAGAAACTGCATTAAGCCGTTGGAGCGACCGCTGATGCCATTCATCATACCCGAGTAGTTCGCAATACCCCGAAGATGCCAGGGCACCAACCAACCAACACCCTGCCCGCAGTGTTGACTCTACAGGTACCCAGAAACGCAGCGGCAAGGCGGGTATTTCCACAACGAGGTGCAATTTTCCGTCACACAGAAGCCCGGCTGATTAGTACCTTTGGACGATGCCGTGAAGCAAATCCACTCTCTTGTGCACATCAATAGACACCCGTCGGGGACAATCAAAACGCAACAGCCCATGGACAAAAAGAAACGGGTAACGGGAAAAACATCGCCCACCCGGACAAAATTCCACTCTACGGTCGTCATTGTCACGAGAGCTTCAGTCTGGTATCCATGATCATATTATCAGTAGCTGTCACACAGGGAAATCATAGACTAAGAATTCACACACAAAAAAGAAAACTTTGTTGCACAAAAGTTAGGGCGGAAGGCACTTGTCATTGCGAAACTTGCAACTTCCCTGTATCGTTCAGAGTGACATTTATGAATTGAATACTAAAGCAAAGGCCAGGCTAAATTGGATATTTCGTTCATTACCAAGAATGCAGCCTGGAAGAGTCAGTTACCAAGAGAAACTTTGGAAAATTGAGAGATCAGGTAGTTTTCCCTTACGATTTCCACTACCGTGTCAGTAGTTCCGTTTTTCTCATACAGTTTCAGTTTCGATATTAGGAATCAGGGATAATTTAACGTGGGGTTTCTTTCAACTTCAATAGAAGACGACAACAACGGCATAAAACAAAAATCCAGGAAGATAACCCACGGCAAGTTTGGGTGCGACAAAACCATGGACCTCTAACACACAGATACCATCTGGAACACGAGTACCCTGTCGTGCAAGTTGCATCCTGCACGCTACCGACCCTCCCACCACCCCCCTCTCCCTCCCGCACCAATATCCCCTCCTCCTTAGTCCACCCGCTTATGGCCTCCCATACCTGAGCACCGTCTGATCTACCTGTAGCCGTAAACTGCTATTAAGGCGGCTTTGTCAGCTGGCACAACAGGCTCCTCGAAGCCTGTGTGACTGTGTGACGCGCGCCTCATCAAATGGCCCAGGCCAGGCGAGGGCGACTTTGAACCTGTGCCAACAGCGCCATGGCAACTCTGATACCAACCCATCTCCGCGACTCGAGATCTGGGGGCCTCACCTGTAATACTCCCTCCACCCCTCCCCTAGCCCTTCCCTTCCTCGACCCACCCTTCCACCCGTCTTCTAACGGTCTTTTTTCCCCCTACCCGTTTCTCCACCCCGTACCCGGCCCTTTAATCTCAGCACCCATCTCAGGGTTCTCTCTCTATGATGTGGTTGGGACCGCCAAGACCAGCCTTGCCTGCCTGCCTGCCTGTCAGGGCGGGTTTGCATGTGGGAAACCACCAAATATCGAGTGATCGAACAAACAATGATTAGCCGTACTCCTCGCCCAATAGCTGTCTCCCCGCTCCCTGACACTGTGGTTAGACCAGCGTACGTCTGGCGTACGTCTGGCTGTCATCCGATTGTACCATGAACGACAGACAATCAACGCTTTCATATGATTAAGGGTAGCGTATTGTTTGAATTATAAGAAAGAAAAAGCTAAACTGAAAATTTTTCCCATGGCAATGAACCAGACATTTTGAGAAAATGTTATATAATGTCATGTGAAAGCAGGTTGGCTATTATTTAAGCAAAAATATCAAATCTTAAGTGCTCCCGATTTCAAAACCTATACTAGGAATGCTCCATACTTCACTTACAATATTCTACTTTATGTATTTTGTGTGTGAAAAGAAAAGAATCCGGACATTTCCAAGTTTCTGAAGTCATGGACATACACAACGTTCTACATTTTCCCCCTTGTCTGCCAGTATTGATGACAAACGAGCACTGGAAACAAAACCATTACTCCAGCAGAAAACCCCCCGAAGGAAAATTTTGACAATCTATTCTTAGGTTCCAGATGATTAATATGATAACGTCATTTCAATCATCGCAGCGGCCCACAACAGAAAATCATTGCAGTCGGCCACGGGAGTTTTCATTTTTGAGAGGTGGACAACCGTTCAGGTTTACAGAGAAGGAAGCAGTGTCCGAGTTATGCGTGCTTGTTACTATTACTGTAATAAGGAAAACGATCGATCAAAAATAATCCGCGAGTTGTCTTTTCATCTCTCTCTCCCTTTTTGTGACTTTATAACGGGTCGTGGACAAAAGGGGAAAAAAAGAACACAAGCAATGCAGAACGTCCATGCAAAAAGGATCGATGAGTCACAACCGCCGAACAAAACCAGAAACACAAAAGAAAATAAACCCACCACATCAATAGAGGATGAAAAAAAACCAAAAGTAGAAGAAAGGAAGCAAAAGAAGAAGAAAAAGAAGAATGGCAAGTGAATCAGGGGTCTCTGCACTCGCACCGAGTGGCAGTAAACGTCCTTCGATTTACAGTCCCATAAATTGTCAGCTGCCTCCCTTGTGCAAAGCGACATCCGATTTTAAACAGACGACATTAAACTTTTTGCTGCCCTCGTTTAAGCCTCGATGTTGACGCGTACGTTATCAGTGGAGACCACGAACGGCTTTGATCTCAACTATTCAATATCTTGGATCCCTACCATGAACCCTAGTCAACATGGCAACAGGTCCTTAAAACACAAGTGCCCTTGCCACTGCTAGCATCAAGTTGCTGTCGGTCGTATAAAGGGAATGACTATGACTTCCTCGTCAGAAAAAGAAAAACTGCAACGCTGCTGAATAAGAAGAGAAACAAGAAACCATCTTTCCACTTTTGCGGGCCACATCATGATAGTTTTTCCTCTATGAATGTCATTTGCATTAAAATTGAATAAATGGCGCATTTATCTTACTTGAGCCATCCTTATTAATTTCTCAGAAGGAACCCACCATAGTTCACGACTGAAAACTGCCTCAACAAGCTTCTAAGTTCTTATGGACGAACATTTGGTTGACAAACACAAGCACAGGCATGTCATTGGATTCTTAATCGATCGCAAGGAAAAAAGGGAAATGTCAAACGCCCTCGATATTTTTATAAATATAAGACATATTTCATATATTATGTAACATTATATTTGAAATATTATATATTATAGTTTATATATTATATAATATTATATTTTGATATAAGATATTGATTTGTGTGACATCGAAGGGAGTTTGACTTAAATCGTCAGTGAGTAGACATTGCAATTACGTAACACGGGCATCTGCGATGTATATAGAAAACAAAACAATTCACTAGAGAGAGCCCCTCCCCTCATCCCCCAACCCCCCTCAACCACAAACCTATTTGTGCACCCTACCCTATCCACCCTCCGATCAGATCTGTGCAAAGTTGGCACATCGGACTTGATGCATACCTGTTGAACTGTACATTCCAGAAAGTTATTTTCTCGGTTCCCGTTAAATATACAACAGCTATTCTCAAAGGTTTGCTGGGCACTTTATACTTAATGATGACACTTCTTCTGCCATGAATTGGCAAGAAACTGGAACAGGATACTGCAAGTGACCTGCTATTACTTATACAGTGACAAGCGGGGCGCACCTGAACAGTTGGCTGTGATAATCATCTCTGCTTCTGCCCACTGTCTAGATTCCTCTCTTCTGATCCTCCTTAAATCGGCCTTTCAGTTTTGTTCAAAAATTCCATTTGTTCGCTCAAGCGCAAACAATAAATATAGCTTTGGTGCTTTCTGTGCAGTGTTGGATTTTGTGGATGAATTTTTTTGTTTGTTTGTTTGTTTGTTTGCTTAACGCCCAGCCGACCACGAAGGGCCATATCAGGGCGGTGCTGCTTTGACATATAACGTGCGCCACACACAAGACAGAAGTCGCAGCACAGGCTTCATGTCTCACCCAGTCACATTATTCTGACACCGGACCAACCAGTCCTAGCACTAACCCCATAATGCCAGACGCCAGGCGGAGCAGCCACTAGATTGCCAATTTTAAAGTCTTAGGTATGACCCGGCCGGGGTTCGAACCCACGACCTCCCGATCACGGGGCGGACGCCTTACCACTAGGCCAACCGTGCCGGTTTGTGGATGAATTAATTTCTTTGAAGCCATTGGTGTCAATCGGCGACATGAATACATCACAAAAAAAACCTCAAACTTAATCTGCACAGGAAACAGCTAAGATGTTGGTTTTTGGTATGTGTCTAAAATGGAGTGATGATCTTATTCCACGAAGAAGGCTGGGTAAGTCTAAGATAGAGAACAGAACAGTCTTCACGGGAAGTAATGTGGCTTCCAATACTCTTGAAACCGAACACAGCCGAACTTCGAACATTATTATTCAGCTGTTGGTACTATTGCCGTGCATCATTAACTTTCTTGTGTTAACGTCATTACGAAAGGGAATCCAGGATCGCAAGCCGGTGCATATAGTGATTTATACACCGATTCGGCCTGCCCTTCGTAATCCTATCTCTCTTTCTTTGTGGGGTTCTTTAAGGCAGGCTAAAGTCGTGCGGTATCGTGTAAATCTGGATATTAAAAGCACGGCGGGTATCCTCCAGCCCGGGTAGAAGCTGGAGGAGTAGTCTGGACTTGCCCTAGGACCCGGCCACCCGGTTCTGGCCTCGATCCCCACCCCATCCCAGGTGCTGTGGTATCGGTCTACCTTCCCTCGCGACGGAGTTATGCGGGCCTTGCTCTCATATCCAAGATGTATTGAACTGGGGTTTGTTTGCGGGGCTTTTCTGGCGTACGCAATAAATACATTCTCGCATCTCCTTCAGGATGACTTCAGGTGCTTGAAACCGCAGGTAAATAAGGGACCTGATCAAACATCACCCGGTACGCAGGTGCCCTTCCTCCTCCCCTCCCCCATTTCTCCCACCACGCCCCTCCCCTCCCCACCATACCTACCTCTCTTATCTTCCCCTCGACCAAGCCTCCATAGGTCTACCCCCCTCTTTTTTTCAAGGCACTTCTCATAAAGTCGAGTGTGAGAGAAAAGGCAAGTCAACGTCAAACGTGAAAACGCACTGATCTGCATTCAGGGCACATCTTGCTCACAGGCTTATGAACTTGGCTTACACATTTATGCATATATGGTGAAACTAGACTACAGTACCTTTTCCTGAAAAGCAAATAAATTCAAACAATAGAACAAACACAAGAATTTATTTCGCTATATAGCATTACAACCATTGGTACTTGTCCCTGTCATGATGAACATTGAGGAAGCTGATGCTGTCTCGCTTTCAAGATTGTTTAGGTTTCTGCCGCAACCCAGAATATTTCGAAGTGATTAAACTTCAGGGCGTTCGTAAAAAGAACAAAGGGAAGGTTGGAGACATTCGCACAACACCTTCCTGTCTTTGAAATGATGACCGTAGTTAATCTTTAAAGACGACACGGACGGAGTTAACAATGGGAACTAATCTGCAGCATGCACAATGTGCAGATAAATTCAAACTCATAAAAACAGACTGAACACTTAACGTTTCGTGTTTGAAGCTAGTAAATAAAGCAGGTCTATAAAACATGATACACTCTTTTGAACATACATTGTATCAGTTTTTGCTTCCCGGGGTGGTTGTGCACGATAGGGCCAAACTGGGTGGGAACCAAGCGCTGTGTGTTTTGCGATTTCAACCAATCACACCCAGTGTTTGGGTCACACATCAAGTTGGGCACTTTGTCGTGCTTGCCACCCCAGGTCTTCAACCTACCTGCCTTTCCGAGAGAGAAAAAAATCCACGCAGAAAAAATGGGGTGCCTATGGAGAAGACCGGCGTAGAAGCCTGAGTCAGCTCATAACGGGTGTTGTATGGGGTGGGGGTACGCCGGGTACAATTGATTGAGCGCAGCCCTCGGATGACACCTAACGGGCGTCTGGGTACCCTACCCTGCTTGCCTCTTATTGCGACTGCTGATAATAAATCTGCTCTCAGGCCTCGGCTTTCACTCTCCGTTCTCAGTGCACGCACGCCCTCCTTCACAGAGTTGTGCGGGCTATCGAGGCCGGAAACGAGGGGAGAAATTGAATCCGTCCCTTCCATAAAGGCCATTGAAGTATGAGCAAAGAAACCCTGAGATGTCCCGGAGACTGGCTGTCGTGCCTACCTAAGTGGATGCCGGGAGATGGACGAAGACGTGGGAGGGTACTGGAGGGTATTGGGGAAGGCAAAACTCGATCAATGTTGATTACAAAATCGTTGACGAAACCTTGTTTCTTCCTGGAGTTATAAGTTTCTTTATTCTTGCCTAGAGTCACAACTGATTCAGCATCGTCATCGTTGTATTTCCGTGTCCCTTTTCAGCGTCATTAAACCACCTTTGTCATCATCATACTTAGATGTTAGTTTTCAGTGATAAGTCGTCATCAACATCATCACGTTCAAGTGCACGTGTTTATCGTCATCATCATATTTATAAGTGTCCCTTTTAAACGTCACCCGTCATCATCATAATATAAAAGAGTGCCCCTTGTCAGCCCCTTTAAGTGCCAGTCACTACCGTCACCATGATGTTTAAAGTGTTCCTTTTTAGCGTCATCCTTCATCATTTTCATTATCATATTCTAAGTGACCCTTTTCAGCGTCATCACTAACAACGTCATATTTAAGTGATTCTTCTTGGTGTCACCAGTCATCATCGTCATTATCGCCATCGCCCTTCTATCTGTCAGATTCAAATTGGAACTCATTACGTTTTTATTAAACTCTGCATATTTCATGTGCAGACGGTGTATACCATAATAGATCTACCAATCTTTCATGTACGGCAAAAATATGTATCAATACTTTTTTTAAGTCATGCAAAACCAAAATCAGTATGCACATTTCTTTTACACACATCACAACCTGTATCTACCTATCTGTTATCTATTTTGTGTATGTACTGAATTTTTTTCTTCATCTATCTGTATACAAATTTCCTTATCTACTGCGTATATTTTTGTTTTATCTATCAGTATCAAATTCTCTCTCTTTCGACAACAAAGTGCACAGAGAATAAAAGCGTCTCCAGTCCAACGTTTCTATACCGAGCTCAATATAATTGTGAGAGAAGCAACCCCCCACAGAGGCAGACCAAAGGCTGCAAACACAGAGAAAATGACTGTCCCCGTCCCGAGCGAGATCAATACGCTACCCGGGTTATCTTTCAGACATGTCGCGTCCTGCTCAGCTCTCTGCTTCGGGAGACAGGAACCGGGTAGATTTCATCGGTTATAAACAGTCCCCCAGATGGTTATCTGATCGCGCTGCCTGCCTGCCAACCAAGCTTTGAATCGATGAAGTCTGTAAGTTACCACAGTGTGTTGAGACATCTAGCAGTAAGCTTTGTTTAGATGTCTATAAGCTTTAATTGGAGTGTCTATGTTGAACAATTCTGATGAGGAAGATGGTGGGATCACCGTCCAATCTTTTGCTGGAAGTTCGCGTTAGCTAGAAAAGTCCCGACTTAGTCCTCGAACTCGCACACACACGTGAGAAGCTGTGAAGAAAGTTAACCGTGGTTGAAGCCCTTCGTTTAAAGCTGGTGAATGTACGCGCGCAGCGGGGACCAAGCTCCATGGCGACCGCATGTTACCCAATTAGGCGTCAACAAGTTACAGCTCAGACAAACATCACAACCGAGGACTGACCACAATAAGGCCTCCTCCAGTCATTTCTATCTCTCGGTTACAGCAACTTACTCGGGGGAGACCGCTTAACCCGCTTTGTAAACCTTTCTCATTTAGTCAATTCATTGATGCAAACTCCGATGACGACATAAAAACCAGCAACGAAATGAGCAGCATCTGATGACTAGAAAAGATGAAAGAAAATGAAAACCAGCAAAACGTCTGGAAGGGAGACAGACGTCAGCAGAACCTGCTATGATATCCAGGTAATCAACGTGAGATCGATGTCGATCAATGCAGGACCTTTCAGCCTCGGACACAGATCACGTCGGTCTTGTTAAAACCGTCATGTTGGAAGTCTTGGCTTGTCAAAAAAGAATCAATAGCTGGATGTTCCAGGAAATAGTTGGGGAAAACCTGCTATGATATGCAGGTAATCATCGTGAGATCGATATAGATCAATATAGGCACTTTCAACCTCAAACGCAGATCGCGTGGGTCTAGTTATAGCCGACATGTTGGAAATCTTGCATCCCGAGAGAAGCATATTAGTTTGATGTTCAATGCGGATAGCGTCAGTTCTCATTCTTACAAACCAACGTATAATTATGCAACTGGATAAATCAAGAGCCACTTGGGCCGCTTGAATGGATGATATCAAGTATGCCACAAGGAATTCATTACCATAAAAAAAACATTTCTTCAAAAACACACTCCGGCAAATTGTAAAATTAGTACACAACTTTGGACGAGCATACATAGCATACTAACAAAAGGGAATTTTCATGTCCTACAGGCTAAACATTTCGCCTCTTAAGGACTGGACTTATATTATATGATGACATAGCATACTACCTCTACTTGTCCCTTTTATATAGGCCAATAATTGGTCTAAACAGGACGTTAAACTCAACTAGTCAGTCTTGTTACCAGTGAAGTACAACCGAACGTGGGATACAGTACGTGTAAGACGGGATGATTAAATCTGACTTAGTGTAGGTGCAACAGACCTCTGACACGCACAGACATCTGGTCAACTGATTAGACAATTGTCCTGAGCTGCTGAGTTTCTCAAAAGGACTTTAAAGTCATCTTTCAAACCAGCAATTTCACACTTCACTGGGACTGAGGCTGCAGCTGACCGAGAAAGTAGAAAGGGCGAGGGGAGGAAGTGGGGGTAGCAACTAAGACTGCTCGTTTCAGAGGATTGTTCTCTTGTGCAACCGACACCCGTTATCCCCTTAGTTACCCCGGATAAGAAAGGTAGCACGGCTAAATCCTCGGCTACTGAGACTAAATCCATCCCGGCCTTCTCCTCATGCATGAGCCGATGAAATAAATAGAACGAAGGTAAAGCGGTCTCACGAGCCTTCTTAGTGGCTTGCGAGCAGTTTTGCTTAAGAGGGAAAATGCGATTCGAGTTAACCCTTTGTAACTGGCAACCAAACAATAAAACATAAAAAATATTGTATACCAAACAATAAAAAAAATAAACATAAAGATAAACAACAACAACAACAACAACAACAACAACAACAACAACAACAACAACAACAACAACAACAACAACAACAACCAATATTGAAATATACGCAGATGAATGCAATTCCATAAAAACATACATTAAGATAAAAAAAAATAAAAAAAATGGATTACAAAAGATAACTCCTGTACTTTTCAACAGTTTTGGCGCCATACGAGATGCTTGCACCGAAGCACGGTTTGATAAAAAAATGAACTGTTTTAGCACCCATTTGTTTTCAGGTTTCAAAGGGTTACGCATCTTGTCTTTCTTGCTATCAGTAATTCAGGCTGACTTAAATGTAATATTCATTTTTTTTACGGCAAAGCAACAAATCAGTATCACAATTAGCAATATCTCACTGAAAAAAGCAGGAGTACAAGAAAAAGATGGAAACAAGCAAATCAACACACAATTTACTCTACAGATGTGGTTGAACCAGATCAACATATTTTTATGTGGCCACTAATATTTGTAATAATAGATTAAAACAAGAAAACAAACACAAAATAACACACATGCAAGCAAACACAAAAGGCAAGCGATTCACAGAGCCTATTCTATAGATTACACCTATCACCTCACAGTCTCAAATCGATCACCTCCAAGACGATGACACAGCCAAACGAAAAAGAGAAACCAAACAGAGCTATCAAAGACTAAAATGACAGCGAGTTGAAAGCAGCATCCAAGGAGATCTGTCTGCAGCAGAGAGATCAGGGATGGGGAACCCAGATCGATTGACGGCTGAGCTAGCGCTGTGAGTGGCTGGGCAAGAAAAAGGGGCGGGGCTAAGTAAGTCTGAGGAGGATTCAACGGGTAGAACTCAGAACTCAGAACTCAGAACTCAGAACTCATTTAATTGTCATAAAAACACAGTAAAGGGTTTATCAGACACGAAGTGGATATTTGTAAAGACAAGAAGAAATATCGTCCATGGAGCAGTGATTACAACATTGTTATGTATCTGTAGTTATGTCATTATTGCGTATAATCATGCAGTTGTATACAAATTCAGCAAGTTGTTGCTGTATCGATACGTCTTGCATCGTCATCAGCTGACTCGGATTTCGAGCATTAACACGTGCATGTTCCATAAGCTGCAAGCGTAGATCATGAAATCTTGTACAACTATCCAGGAAATGGAGCTCGTCTTCAATTACGCCACACACGGTGCACTTTCTATCCTCTCTGGGTGTGTTTGTGTATCTCCCCCTTTCGATTTTTAAATCGTGAGCGCTAATACGCAATCTACACAGTGCTTTTCTGTGTTTGGGGTTGGTTACACATGTCAAGTATGCTTCACAGTCGTAATCGCCGTCAGTAATTGTGTTGTAGTATTGCAGTTTTGAGCCCTCAGTCTTCTTTCCTTGCCAAAATCGTACGTATTCGTATTCTAGTCCTCGTCGTAGAGTTTTCATCAGCGCATTCTTTTGGACTGCTGACTGAAGTATCCAGTTATGGTCCAGTCCGAGGTTACCTATGATTGCTCGAATGAAATGTATCCATTGCGGTGAGCTGTCTTGTGGTCTGTCGATCATGTCAGCGTAAGCCTGTCGTAAATATGAATTTTCTTCTGACTCAGCGATGTGGGTCCAGAAGTTTATTGTTTGTTCAATTAGTTTTATACCCACAGGGAGTTGCCCGAGCTCTGCTAGCGTTGGCAAGTTCATTGCTTTACTGTGGACGCCAAGAAGGCGTTTACTGAATTTTAAATGCACTTGTTCATGGGGTAGATTATTCGATAGACACTTATCGAATATGTCGGGTAGCGATTGTTCGTTTTGGATGTTGATTGCTGATGGGAACCAGACCTCGGCTCCATAAGTGGACACAGGGGCGACTAAGGTATAAAATAGTTGCATCATTGTAGTTACTTTCATCTCTCTTCCTCTAATTAGTCGTCTCAGGGCATGCGATGCCTTGTTTGCTTGCTTGGCTAAATGTTCCTGGGTTTGTAAGAATTTACCGCTTTTATGGAAGATGACCCCTAAATATTTATATTGGTCTACACTTTCAATCATATGTGTGCCACAGTTAAATAGTATTGGTACTTTTGGGTCTGTGCGGGTAAATATTATCACTTTCGTTTTTTCTTTGTTTATTTTAATGCCCCATTCACTGCTGTAGTCATTCAGTCGGTTCAACTTATTTTGTAGTCCTCTTTTGGATGTGGACAGAATTACCAAATCATCGGCGTAAAGTAGGCATGGGATTTCTGTATTTTGGGCACTGTTCAGACTTGGTGAGTCATTCCCACGCAGATAATCTGGGAGATCGTTGATGAATATGTTGAAGAGTGTGGGGCTTAGAGTATTGCCTTGATGTACACCTTTCCGGACGGGTATGTCATGTGAGTGTCCGAGTGCAGTCTTAGTGCAGATAGTAGATTTGCTGTACATATCTCTTATAACGTTGAAACAGTTCCCCATAACTCCTATCCTGTTAAGTTTGAGGAGGAGAGCTTCGTGCCATACGTTGTCGAAGGCCTTTTGGAAGTCCACGAAGCATGCATACAACCTGTCTTTTCTGTTTGTAATTATTCCGTCGACGATCTTTTTTAGGATAAATATTTGGTCCGTCGTTCTCGACTTCTTTCTAAATCCGGCCTGTTCCCTCGCATATAGATGATTAGATTCCAGGAATCCATTTAGTCTATTGTTAATGATCTGCGAGAAAAATTTCCCTAGGTTATTATTTAGTGTTATCCCACGATAATTACCAGGATTCATAGGGTCACCACTCTTATAGATTGGAATGTTTATACCCGTCGCCCATGCTTTGGGGCACGAGCCTATGTGCAGTTTGACGACCGAGAAATGTAGCGTACCTGGCTCAGTACCTGAGATTGACAGTTTTTGCAAAGAAAATGTGGGGTATTGATGTATTCTTGATGTAAGGGGTGGGGTTTAGGGACTGAGGAGGGGGACAGGGGGAGCTTAGCAGGAAACAGGGAAGACAGGATGAAAGAAGGACAAAGATCTATATTAACGCATACCTAAATGTGCGGTTATGTGAAGAAAAAAATCAAAGAATATTCTTTTACTTGTACGCAAGATTCTTCTGTGAAGACGGCATTTTACACATCTATGCTCCTTGGTTATCCAAGAATTGTTGATGACAATGAACGAAGCTACTAGCTAGCTGCCCTTTCCCCACCTCCTGTATCACCAACCCCTTCCCATTTTCTGCTTGTTTGTGTATCTGTTTTGTCTTTTGTTTTGTTTTTCGTTTCCTGAAATGAGCTAATGTACTTATTCCGCCATCATGCTAACCTTTGTTTTGTAATTACTATGATTGCTTAAAATAAGCATTATATGCTTGAGTATGTAATCATCCATGCATTGTTCTTGTCATGATTAAAATTGAATAAAGTTTTGTTTAAACCAATGAACGAAGAAAGTTATGTTTTCAGAAAGTATTTGTAACAGAAAGATGACGTTACAATAATATGTACATTTTTCACCTCTACTTATACTTGTGACTAGCGTGAGCCCACCCCCCTTTCCGACTGCTATTGCTGAATATGCATTATAACTAAGTCGACTCCATCCTGACACACACTACCAAATAAATAAATAAATACATATATAAATAAATATTTTTTTAAAAAACAGGCAATTTATAAAAAAAATTTGAATACAGAAAGAAAGAAAGAAAGAAAGAAAGAAAGAAAGAAAGAAAGAAAGGACAAGAAAAAGGACGAAAGAAATAAACAAAAAAAATGAAATATAGAAACAAACAAACAGACAAATAAATGAAAATTAATCCTTCAATATCTATAAACAATGATTTTTGTTCCCCAATACGCACAGACTGTGTTTACATAATGTAAAAATAAAAACAACATGTCATCCCACATACAATAAACAGCTGACACATTATGTAAGATGATACGCATAATACTGTGCCTATGCATAGTCTACTCATGAAATTGTTTTAACAAAAAAGAAAGAGATAAAGCAAGACCAAAACTGAGCCGCATCTTGGGATGAAGAAGAAGATAAAGTACATTTTATCTTAGTCGTATCCCTATACGGCTAATATATCCATGAAATCGTTTCAACGAATTAATGCAAAGCAGACACTGACCCGCATCATTTTGGGATGAAGATAGATACAGTACATGTTTTTGTTAACCGTATCCTGCCTCCCCCCCCCCTCTCCTACCCTCCCCTCTCTTGCGCCCCCCCACCCCCCTACCTCTCATCCATCATCACACCTATTAAGCGCAAACACATCCGTGTCAACCTGACCGATACGGATTTGATAATTAGACACCCACCTCACAGATGAAAAGTGTATCCTGAATTACGCGCATACTTATTACACAGCATCCCGCCTCTTTCTGTCTTGCTTCATAATGCACCCGGCTCGTGAAAGCTAGTCATACAAGCTCAGTTACAGATTACAGTGGAACCCCACTCTTCAGACACAGCCCCCCCCCCCCCTTTTGAGACTTTGCTTTTTTTAAAAAATATTTTCTGTTTACAGGCTACAGCCTCTTTAAAGTTACATACATTTTAAGACTCCATTCCGTTTTTTGCAGACCTAATTTTCTTTTTTTCTTCTTTTTTTTGTGTGATTAAAAAACGGGGTTCCTCTGTACTGATGCGGTGAAGGTTTTTTTAAGTGGTAACTTACTAAGTGCGGGCGTGATCGTGCAAGGCTTTCCCATGTCTTTTTCAACTCGTCGCTAATCCCCCTGTGCCGGGGCCCACTCTACCTGCAACCCTACCTCGGGTGAAGACTAGTCATCGGATGCGGAGACTGAGCATCTAGGGCAGGTGTATTCAGTGTCAGGTGTGCGTGAGCGTGTATGGGGTATATATTCGCATGAACAACTTCTCCTTATCCACCCGCCTTCATCTTCCACCACCTCTCAGATTAAAAAAAATATCGCTGAGTGAGATGATTGTTTTGCAGTCGGTGTTGTAACTTTACCGGATCTCGGTAACAGTATCCAACCCATCCCCTTAGCATCCCCACTTCCTGGGTGTAATTTAGTCGTAAAATAAGAAATAACAAAAAACAAGCCTACGTCTCGGCTACTGGTTGTCACAAGTCAAATGACGTGACGTGAAGTCCCCGTGACTATGAACTCATCTTTGTTTCTAAGACATGGTTGATCTCGAGAAATGAAAGACGAACAAACAAGCCCATATCCTAAGTACTCATTTGATCTGCTGTGGTAAACAAAATTAAAATCTACATTGCAAAAGCCTGCCAGTGCGCAACAACGCAGCACACCACAGGTGTAAATGCATCCTGAATAACATCTTGGCAACGGGCCATGTTCTACCCGGCTCGCCATAAGCCGAGATGATGTCACAGAAAAAACACCTTCGATAACGTTCAACAATGGGAAAGAAGATTATCATCTCCCGCAATCATAAACCCGCCATTTCATACAACTGTATCGCTGAAAACGTTTAAAACAAGCGCCGTTGCAGTCTGAACTCTGAAATTGTCGTCTGCTCCGATCATAACTTTCGGTCTGTTCACAATCAGCATGCGAGAGACCCAAACACCCGCAGCAGACGACAAATCACAGAAACAGTGTTCAGTCCATCATCGAAACGAAACCAAGATGCAGAAAATATATCGAAAGTATCAAAAAACTTACCTTTGATGGCTCTGATAGGGCAAGCTTGCTTTCTGCGAGACATGTTTGCGGCTGCTGCCGCCTGGCACTCTACTCCCAAGTCTGATTCTGTCTGCCGAGCATGCGTGTCGCATCCCGTCATACGGCTGTCGCAGAAGTACTGAGGCCCTGTAGGGGATGGCTGGCACACACAGGTGGGTAGGTACAGCTTTGCTGCTCGCGCTGTCAAACGGATTCTAATGATGGTGGGGTCGAAGTGGGCGGGGCCAAATCGCAGGTAATAACGGTATTGTAGGGTGGCGTGCTTGGTTTCTGTGACTGCTAGCGTATCTCAACGATAACCCCCGTCCCTTCCCTTCCTCCTTCCCGCTCCCCGTCTCTTTTACTGTTCAGACTTGATGGGGAAAAACTGTTAACTGTATACCTATGTGTCAGTCCGAGTCTTTTTTTCTGAGAATATCGCAGAGAGAAACTCTCAGCATTAGTCGACCGCGGTGTTCGCGTGTAGTGTAACCCACTGAAGCCTGGGACTGAAGAATGATGAAAAGAGTTGGGCTGGGAGAGATCGAACTTGGCTATTGTCGATCCTTCACCTGCGCGATTCTCTGCCGTCGACACACTGTGCTAGGGAACCTGAGTGCGATTTGGACTGACGTGTGTGTGTGTGTGTGTGTGAGCGACGCAGAGCAAGTAAGCCGAAGAGGTCGGGGTAGAGGGGGTCTCGGGTGGAATAGTAGAACGGGGTACACGCAGCAGAGAGATGGTGATTGGTTTTTCCTGAAGAGATCGGTAAACACCGGTGTGACGTTACCTGTCGTCGGTGGTGATGGGGAGGGCTGGATATCATCCAATCTTTTTGTCACCCTGGCACAGCCCGAGATGTATGCTTGACACGACACGCAGAACAAAATCCTTGAGTGCGTCCTGTTAAGACTGAGTCAGTTAGACCTAGGAATCTTTTGTTTGAAAATAACCCACACCAGGCCAAGATGTTGTAAGTGAGGTTCTACTGAGAAATTTACTAACGTTTATTAATGGCGCGATCGCGCAGTCTTTGGTCTGAAAATTATTACACTAGTCCGAGATGCTGTACAAAGTTAGTTATATTTATTATCAGTCAACATGCTGAGATGATAACAAGGCGGGGATGTGAAACGAATAATTATGACTTCGCTGTGACAATGTTGGTTTTCAAGGGATGTATACGTTGTGTGAGTGTTTTTAGCATGTCGTTGTTGTTTGTTGTTGTTGTTGCTGTTGTTGTTGTTGTTGTTTTTTTGTTGTTTTGTTGTTGTTGTGTTTGTGAGAAGGAAAGTACATCCAACTTTGTATGTGTTTTTTGTTTGTTTTGTTTTTTGTGTGTGTTGTTGTTGTCTTTCTTGATGATGTTGTTTGGTATTAGGGTATACATATGGGAGTGGGAAGCAAGAAACAAAGAGAGAGAACAACCGCAGAGGCTGATACGGCTGATGCGAAGACAAGAAGAGAGACTGAGGATTTGTCCCCAATAAACAGAATTTACTTGGGTTTAAGCCGCTTAATCCGTAATAATTACTGTGGCGCTGAATACACTTGTAACGAACCCATCACTCTATCGGGTAGAAAATCGAGGTCATCTCCATACTTAACTGTAATCGCCCCAAAGCCAAGGAGAAGACGATCAACCAATTTCTACGGCTGGTTGGGTATTGGTTTTTGGTCTGTTCTTGCCCCACGCTTGTCTTAAAATGACGAAGAATTTTTAGGCTCAACCAACGATAAGCCGCAACAAATGATGACAAAAGTAGCAGGATCGGTGCGATTTATTGCGACCAGGCATTTTTATATATATTCCATTTACTCCACAAGACACCGTGTAAGTACAACACACTAGACTAGTTATAGAGACCAGATACTGGTTTTGGGTCAAAATACTGCACAACATGCCATACAGGTAAACTGCACGCGCTAAAATTACCAGATAGTGGTGTTCGGACAAAATACTGTTCAAAAACAGAAAGAAAGCAAAAATGTGAAAAAAGACAATTGTGAACAAGTTATTGTAACCAAAGATTGATTTTCGAACAAAACTCTGTACACGATGGTCTAAATGTATTGCATACAACTTAGAGTAACCAAACTCTAGTCTAGATCGAGCGAGATGATTTAAAAAAAATAAAAGAATAAATAAAGAGACCATGGATTGTTGTGTGTGCATCTCACTGACAGAACAAGGAAGCAAGAAAGCTCCCCTTCAAGGATCCCCCCCCCCTCCACCTACCTACCCATGTGATCGATCACGTACACCGTCCTGGCTTTACATTTTCACATGGGATAAGAGGATACCTCAAGTGCCACTTTGACAACTGCCAAATGTCAACAGCCAGGCTGAATTTTTCGTTGAATTTATTTTGCAGATTGACATAGGTGTCAGTTACAATTCAGCAAAAAAAGTGCAATCTGCTCAGAATGCAGCCAGGCTGTTGAATTTTGGTATTTGTCCAATTTGAAGGGTGCTCTTCTCCCATGTAAACTATTGAACAGATCTATGTTGGTTTGCATGATGCTTTACAAGGGAAGGGATGTGATATATCTTTAAATTCATTCTTTCCTGTTCCTGTCGCCCATGACATCGAGTCTAATTCTGCTATCGTGTCCGGGGTTGTGTTAGAAGTATGACGATTTGCCGTGATAAGTATATTGTCGTCTCATATACGACCGAGTTGAATGCGCATTTAATATTGTACTGAAGGTATTGTTATTAAACCTAGCGCCTGTGTTTTTAAGCCCTGTGATAACAATAGATATATAGATCGGATTCTCCCTTTCAGGCTATGAATAGTTATTGTCGTCATTTTTTTGTCTGCTATGAATAGATAACAATGTTTAAAAAAATCTTACTGCATGCATATGTTCGCAAACTATTCTTATGGGAAAAGAAGTCATTGCAAATCAAATTGAGGTCAAAGACTAGGCGGTTATAGATTGTATAGCTAAGTAATTACAACTATTACCTGTCAGAGTAGATGGACCTTGAATAAATAGTGTGTGTGTGTGTGTGTGTGTGTGTATGTGTGTGTGTATGTGTGTGTGTGTGCGTGCGTGCGTACGTGCGTGCGTGCGTGCGTGTGTTTGTGAGTGCGTGCGTGCGTGTGTTTGTGAGTGTGTGTGTGTGCGTGCGTGCGTACGTGCGTGTGTGTGTGTGTGTGTGTGTTTGTGTGTGTGTGTATGTGTGTGTGTGTGTGTGTGTGTGTGTGTGTGTGTATGTGTGTGTGTGTGTGCGTGCGTGCGTACGTGCGTGCGTGCGTGTGTGCGTGCGTGTGTTTGTATTTATGTGTGTGTATTTGTGTGTGTGTGTGTGTGTGTGTGTGTGTGTGTGTGTTTTACATGAGAAAATATTTTTTCTGTCAGGTATCATTGCACATGTCTACCGCTGTGTGTGACACTTAATAATTCGATTGCACCCCATTCCCTTCAAAGACAAACAAAAGACAAGTCGCGTAAGGCGAAAATACAATATTTAGTCAAGTAGCTGTCGAACTCACAGAATGAAACTGAACGCAGCAAGACCGTATACTCGTAGCATCGTCACTCCACCGCCCGTGGCAAAGGCAGTGCCCGTGGAATTGACAAGAAGAGCAGGATATTCGTTGCGCTGAGAAGGATAGCACGCTTTTCTGTACCTCTCTTCGTTTTAACTTTCTGAGCGTGTTTTTAATCCAAACATATCATATCTATATATTTTTGGAATCAGGAACCGACAAGAAATAAGATGAAAGTGTTTTTAAATTGATTTCGAAAAAAAAAATTTGATAATAATTTTTATATATTTTATTTTCAGAGCTTGTTTTTAATCCGAATATAACATATTTATATGTTTTTGGAATCAGCAAATGATGGAGAATAAGATAAACGTAAATTTTTTTTACAATTTTCAGATTTTTAATGACTAAAGTCATTGATTAATTTTTAAGCCACCACGCTGAAATGCAATACCGAAGTCCGGGCTTCGTCGAACATTACTTGACCAAAATTTCAACCAATTTGGTTGAAAAATGAGGGCGTGACAGTGCCGCCTCAACTTTCACGAAAAGCCGGATATGACGTCATCAAAGACATTTATCAAAAAAATGAAAAAAACGTTCGGGGATTTCATACCAAGGAACTCTCATGTCAAATTTCATAAAGATCGGTCCAGTAGTTTAGTCTGAATCGCTCTACACACACACACACACACACGCACGCACACACACACACACGCACGCACATACACCACGACCCTCGTTTCGATTCCCCCTCGATGTTAAAATATTTAGTCAAAACTTGACTAAATATAAACAAAACTTGACTAAATATAAAAAGACAGAAACAAGGGCAACCCCCCCCCCCCCTCCCCCAATTTTTTTGTTTTTTTGTAAGGAGAACAAAGTAAAGAAAACAAAAGAAAATCAACGAAAACATATCTAAAGATTAGATAACAAAGAAAGCACTCACCGAAAAAGAAAACAAGTCGCGTAAGGCGAAAATACAATATTTAGTCAAGTAGCTGCCCTTTTTCAGCAAGACCGTATACTCGTAGCATCGTCAGTCCACCGCTCATGGCAAAGGCAGTGAAATTGACAAGAAGAGCGGGGTAGTAGTTGCGCTAAGAAGGATAGCACGCTTTTCTGTACCTCTCTTTGTTTTAACTTTCTGAGCGTGTTTTTAATCCAAACATATCATATCTATATGTTTTTGGAATCAGGAACCGACAAGGAATAAGATGAAAGTGTTTTTAAATTGATTTCGAAAAAAAAATTTGATAATAATTTTTATATATTTAATTTTCAGAGCTTGTTTTTAATCCGAATATAACATATTTATATGTTTTTGGAATCAGCAAATGATGGAGAATAAGATAAACGTAAATTTGGATCGTTTTATAAATTTTTATTTTTTTTTACAATTTTCCGATTTTTAATGACCAAAGTCATAAATTAATTTTTAAGCCACCAAGCTGAAATGCAATACCGAACCCCGGGCTTCGTCGAAGATTACTTGACCAAAATTTCAACCAATTTGGTTGAAAAATGAGGGCGTGACAGTGCCGCCTCAACTTTCACGAAAAGCCGGATATGACGTCATCAAAGACATTTATCAAAAAAATGAAAAAAACGTTCGGGGATTTCATACCCAGGAACTCTCATGTCAAATTTCATAAAGATCGGTCCAGTAGTTTAGTCTGAATCGCTCTACACACACACACAGACACACACACAGACACACGCACATACACCATACCCTCGTTTCGATTCCCCCTCGATGTTAAAATATTTAGTCAAAACTTGACTAAATATAAAAAAAGAAACGACAGATCAGCCGTTCGTAAAATAAAAGAGAACAAACAGAGAAAGAACAAGAAAAAGGATAGACAAATGAACACATACACGGACACACAGACAGCCATAACGAAAGATATAAATTTAAACACACACAATATCAAGGCACCGCAGATAATTCCACCGGAGTGTTTTAGCACACAAGGCACTCAACAATAAAGCGTAGAAAGAAAACAAAATCTAAAGTGGTTATTGTATGGCTGTTTATTAAATTTTCGTCGTGAGACAAATTCACGCTATTCGTATCAAGACCTTTCAATACCAGTTCTGTTAAGGATGTTGCTGGGTTTGTCTTAGTGAACGATTGTTTCTGTACAAAATTATACACAGATTTTTCATGAACTTGATACTTTGTTCTCTTGAGTCAACAACAACAAGTCGCGTAAGGCGAAAATACAATATTTAGTCAAGTAGCTGTCGAACTCCAGGGCCGGACTACCGGGGGGGTTATGGGGGTTGCGCAACCCCCCCCCCCTAGCCTAAACATGTACCTTACTTATTTAATTTTTTTTATTATTGCTTATTTTATGCCGTTTCATGCAAGGAGCGACCATTTTCCTATCTCAGAATATGACCTACCCGTCAGCTTCAGGGGGCTTCGCCCCCTGACCCCCACAACGAGGGGGGGGGGGGGGGGTTCTAGGGTTTCCGGACCCCCCCCCCCCCCAGCCAAAAAATAAAAATATTGAATGAGGTATGCATTTCTTTATTTTACATTGAGTTTCAATTTTTGGGGTATTAATCAGTGACAAAATCTGCTGCCTGAAACTGGTAATGATCATCCTCAGAATGCACCAGATTGCACCATTTTGCATCCTTTTTTCAACATTTTCCGGGGGCGCATGCCCCCGGACCCCCCTAGCGAGCTAGGCGCTTCGCGCCGTCAGCGATTCACGCCTTCACACCCATATCTTCTCAATATACTTTTGGAAAAAAACAGTCATAAAATGAACTGATCCGCCCCTGCCGCCAGGGGGGATGTCCCCCTGGGCCACCACTCGCAACCCCCCCCCTCCTCTTCGCCTAGTCCGGCCCTGAACTCACAGAATGAAACTGAACGCAACGCAACGCAGCAAGACCGTATACTCGTAGCATCGTCACTCCACCGCCCGTGGCAAAGGCAGTGCACGTGGAATTGACAAGAAGAGCGGGGTATTCGTTGCGGTGAGAAGGATAGCACGCTTTTCTGTACCTCTCTTTGTTTTAACTTTCTGAGCGTGTTTTTAATCCAAACATATCATATCTATATATTTTTGGAATCAAGAACCGACAAGGAATAAGATGAAAGTGTTTTTAAATTGATTTCGAAAAAAAAATGTTGATAATAATTTTTATATATTTAATTTTCAGAGCTTGTTTTTAATCCGAATATAACATATTTATATGTTTTTGGAATCAGCAAATGATGGAAAATAAGATAAACGTAAATTTGGATCGTTTTATAAATTTTTATTTTTTTTTACAATTTTCAGATTTTTAATGACCAAAGTCATTAATTAATTTTTAAGCCACCAAGCTGAAATGCAATACCGAACCCCGGGCTTCGTCGAAGAGTACTTGACCAAAATTTGAACCAATTTGGTTGAAAAATGAGGGCGTGACAGTGCCGCCTCAACTTTCACGAAAAGCCGGATGTGACGTCATCAAAGACATTTATCAAAAAAATGAAAAAAACGTTCGGGGATTTCATACCCAGGAACTCTCATGTCAAATTTCATAAAGATCGGTCCAGTAGTTTAGTCTGAATCGCTCTACACACACACACACACACACAGACACACACACGCACACACACACGCACATACACCACGACCCTCGTTTCGATTCCCCCTCGATGTTAAAATATTTAGTCAAAACTTGACTAAATATAACAAAAAAGTATGGCGCAATTTATGTCTGCTTTTATTCAAAACATTATGAATTCAAACGGTGATCTGTTGCATCTATCAAAATAACACTAAAGCTGGAGAAAAAAACAACCAATCAAACAAATACAAACAAAAACCAAACAACCAAACAACAAACAACATACAACATACAACTAACCAACTAACTAACCAACCAACCAACCAACCAATCAATCAACCAACCAACCAACCAACCAACCAACCAACCAAACAAACAAACAAACAAAGTATAGCACAACAATGATGATGTACAAACATTAATTATGTTCTGGACTTTTTCGGATATTCTGCAACTTCTTTGTTCATAAAACATACTACCAGATCCCTTCATGGACAAATCTTTGGAAAATAGTCATTTTGAAGGGAAATAAATACATGTGTTGCGTCGGCTATGGTAGCCAAACGTGTTTTTTAATTTTTTTATTTTATTATTTGTGCGTTTCGCTGCCGTTTCGTACAGTGTTGTTGTTGTGGTTGTTGTGGTGGGTTTAAAAAAACAAACAAATTTAAATGGATAAGTACATGTTTATCTTATTTAAAAAAAATTAAATAACCCAATAATATTTACAAAAAGCTGAAGCGTGTTGATTTTCCCCAATCTGGTATTAATCCTACTTTTCTCACGGCTAGCTACAGTAAATGAATGTTATCTAATTTAAAAAAAAGTATTGTTTGCCTGGATGTCAGGAGTAAAGATCAATAACAATCCAGACGTTTCGAACTGCCGTTGTTATGCTCTGTATACACACTGGCTGCTACCGGATTGTTCAGACCACCACCTCTTAGAAAAACTTCCGTCTTGGTTATAACCTGTAGCCTCATGAAAGGCTTTCACCATCTTCCCACCGATCGAGAAACAATCTATCAATCGACCATCTAAATTTTATATACAAATTGATATTTATGTCGTATGCCTGTGATCATCCCCAGTAAAAGATCGAACATGTTCGAACCCGCCAAAAGAATAACGAGCATTTGAAACATCATCGGTTCTGGTTTAGTTCAATTACTCATCTAAAACGCATATATAATTTTTATATATAGATACATGTATTATATTTATTTTGTGAGCCTGTGATTATCCTCAGTAGAAGATCGAACGTGTTCGAACCCGTTAGCGGAATAACGAGCAGTTTAAACGTCATCGGTTCTGGCGATGCTCGGGTGGCGGAACAAAGGGAGAGAACAATACGGGTACCGGCCTAGAAGGTGAAGGTACCCCGGCTCAGCCGGGTAGAATGTGTTGTAAACCGAGAGGCGATAAGGTGTAGGTTTGACGAGAGGATGCTGTTTTAATCAGAATGTTTGTCAAAGCTAAGAAGTCGCTCCCTATTGTCTTAAGCATTAATTTCTTTGTATTTATTGTAGTTACCGAAACTCCACAAACTCGCAATGTTTACAAACACACGCGCGCGGTTTCAAAGTAAAGATACTCAAAACGTTATCATCATCATCATCATCATCATCATCATCATCATCATCATCATCATCGTCGTCCCCAAGTATATACGAACAGTCCATGAAACATTCTTCTGCTTTTTCTTCTCCTGCGTCCACGGGTTGCAGTGAGTTTTTACGTGTATTGCCGTTTTTACCCACTATTTTAGGCAGTCATTCTCCGTTTTGTTTGGCTGATATGCAATGAAGACGTGAATGAAGTTCAAAACCAACATTTTCAGAATTTTTTTTTTTTTTTTTAAAGCAGACAGGTAAGTGCAAAATCTCAACGACGAAAACACCGCCCCAGACTAAAAACGATAAAAAAAAACAGCAACTTCAAAAATGATCGAAGACTTTCCGACAGGCTGAACTATTCAGTTCCTCTCCTCAGCTGAGTCTGGGCGAAGGGTGATCGTGCAAAAAAAGTGGGGCTGTTCGGTGAAAAGAACAGCTAAACAAGCCATTTGTTTGCACATCAACTCTCGCCATTCTCACCAATGTTTTCCTGTTGTAAGACTGCGAGGCTCTCAGTGTGCGAGGTCCGGGCCTGGACTAACGGTAGATTGTGGTGCTGCACGGGGCAGGAGTGTGCGAGGTCCGGGCCTGGACTAACGGTAGATGGTGGTGCTGCACGGGGCAGTAGTGTGCGAGGTCCGGGCCTGGACTAACGGTAGATTGTGGTGCTGCACGGGGCAGCAGTGTGCGAGGTCCGGGCCTGGACTAACGGTAGATTGTGGTGCTGCACGGGGCAGCAGGCTAGGTTGACTACATGCTGAATTGTTTTAATCAGCTGACACATTAATATTGTGGGACTGTATTAAAGAAGCAGATAATAACACACACAAACTCTCTCTCTCGCTCTCTTTTTCTATTTCTCTCTCTCTCTCTTCTCTCTCTCTCTCTCTCTCTCTCTCTCTCTCTGTCTCTGTCTCTGTCTCTCTCTCTCTCACCCACTGACTAACCTAGTCAGTCACTCACTGTCTGTCTGTCTGTCTGTCTGTCTGGCTGGCTGGCTGGCTGGCTGGCTGGCTGGCTGGCTGGCTGTCTGTCTCTCTCTCTCTGTCTATCTCTCTTTCTTTTTCTCTCTTTCTCTCTTTCTCTTTCTCTGTGTACCTTACTGCCAGTATAAGTCTTGCTGTTAATCGTCGCAGATCAGTCTGAGATTTTACATATGCTTCGAAAACCTTGTTTGTGTTTACATGCTTATCTCGGGCCAACAGCCTGGCTATTGGGGGAACGGAACTGTTTGTATTTTATTCATTTATTTATTCATTTATTTATCTATTTATATATTTGGTTTAAACAAGTTTATTCAGTACATTTTATAGGAATATTGCCGCATACATGAAATAAGGAACATGGAGCACAACAAGCTAGGCGTTATATCTATATCTATATACGGCTTGTGTCTGTCTGTCTGTCTGTCTGTCTGTCTGTGTGTTCCCCATGCACGGCCAAAGTTCTCGATGGATCTGCTTCAAATTTGGTGGGCATATTCAGGTAAACCCCGGACACAATCTGGTCGATGACAATTTTCAACACGTGCTCTCAGCGCGCAGCGCTGAACCGATTTTGGTTTTTCTGTACATCCATTCCCAGTAACTCTTCCTTATCTTCTCCAGTGTTTTTCGCGTTTATCTCCCTTCCTTCGTACGGTGCGTACGGCTTTACTTCTTCCCGGCGAAGCCGCGTACCCGGCGAAGCGGGTATTCATCTAGTATATCTATATATTTGTACTCATGGACGAGGCAGAAGCTGTAATTTTTAGTCACAAAGCCACTCGCAATGGTTTATCTTGAGCCTTTCTGAGGTAGTCGGTTCGGGCGGGGACGTAGCTCAGTTGGAGCGCGCTGGCTTTGTAACCAGTTCGTCGCTATCAGGATGGGTTCGAATTCCCGGTTCGGCGAGAGATTTATTTCTCGGAGTCAACTTTGTGCAGACTCTCTTCGGTGTCCGAACAACCCCGTGTGCACACAGCAAAAGTTCACAGCGAAAGTCTCAGGGCTTGGAAAACACGAAGACATGCATGCATCATCTCTCGTCTCTGATTATCATGATTGTATCCCGATACTTTTGTGACAGGGGAGGCTACCGCTCCTTTCACAGCAGACTCTGCACCCGAGTTGTTGGCCTTTAAAGTCAACACCGGTGGATTGTAGAATTCTGTTTGTGATGGGGTCCGGTGGTTTCCAATTGTCTGTAAACTATGTTCATGGAAACCTTCGGGTTTGCATAACAGTTTTTATAGGGCTAAGAAATTAGCCCTAACATTTTCAATCCTGTTTGATTGCACTTCGCCTCCCGAGGTGATCGTAGTGTTTCGGCACTCGGTTACATCTGGCGCTTGCGAGCAGGGATGGGACTCGGCATGATATGTTCAGGTAATGGCATAATATGACCACTGAACATTTTCGTGCTGTTCCCATTCTGCGAACTTGGGATGGACAATGGTCCCCCGGTTCGGAACTTCGGGACGAAGTTCATTCAAACGGGAGCGATTGTGACAGGGGAGGCTACCGCTCCTTTCACAGCAGACTCTGCACCCGAGTTGTTGGCCTTTAAAGTCAACACCGGTGGATTGTAGAATTCTGGTTGTGGTGGTTTCCGATTGTCTGTATGTTCATGGAAACCTTCGGGTTTGCATAACAGTTTTTATATGGCTAAGAAATTAGCCCTAACATTTTCAATCCTGTTTGATTGCACTTCGCCTCCCGAGGTAATCGTAGTACAGTGTTTCGGCACTCGGTTACACTTTGACGAAACAAACCTAATACTGACGTGTCGAAGAAGACAGCCACAGCGGGCTTGTTCGAGTCAAAGTATCACACCATATCCCAAGCGTATTACTGACTATTAGGGTTTAACGTCCTCTTAGATCAACTAGTCTATAATTATTAGGACATGTATTGGTAATACGCTGAAGATATGGTGTGATACTTTGATTCGAACAAGTCCGCTGTGGCTGTCTTCTTCGACACACCAGCATTGGATTTGTCTCGTCAAAGTATCGAAATACGATCATGATAATCAGAGACGAGAGATGATGCATGCGTGTCTTCGTGTTTTCCAAGCCCTGAGACTTTCGCTGTGAACGTGGGATCTTTTTCGTGTGTGCACACGGGGGTGTTCGGACACCGAAGAGAGTCTGCACAAAGTTGACTCCGAGAAATAAATCTCTCGCCGAACGTGGGGATCGAACCCACGCGACCAACTGGCTACAAAGCCAGCGCGCTACCAACTGAGCTACGTCCCCGCCCCAAGCGTATTACTAACACCTATCTCAATATAGGCCAACTGGTCTAAGAGGACGTTAAGCCCCCATAGTGAGTCAGACAGTCGGTTCTTCACACATCACGTCAGCTTTCGCTTCTTCTTACAACTTTCAATTGTGCGACAGAAAGCAAGAATAGCTTTTAAAGCATAGTACCAGCCTAATATTATATAGTTGTTCTTTTCACCGATGGACAGTGTACGTTCGTTTCGTTCTCGCCTGTCCTCTGTCGTTATGCATAAACTGGGTGTCGCAGTTATGATTTTAACTTCCCTATATTCCGGCCGCAAGAATTTTACCCCGAGATGGTAATGGAGGGGTGTCGTGTGAAAGGGTGGATATCGGTTGGAAGGGGGGAGGGGGTAAGGGGAGGGTGTGTAGATCGTCTACATCTCCATCGGTTGATTTATGGTTTCTCGTTTAGACCTGTACCGAAGGTCACACTGAGTCTACAAAATCTGTATTTGCATGAAAGATAAGAGCATTGAGGTGAGATAGGGGGTAAAGAGATGGGGGGTGGGGGGGAGAGGCAAGAGAGAGAGAGGGTGGGAGAGAGATGGGGGCGGGGAGAGAGGCAAGAGAGAGAGAGAGAGGGTGGAAGAGAGATGGGGGTGGGAGAGAGAGAGAGAGGGGGGGTGGGAGAGAGAGAGAGAGAGGGAGAGAGGGAGATAGGGCGAGAGAGGGAGAGAGGGAGGGAGAGGGTGACAATTACAAAGAAGCATTTCGAACACGATACCTTGTGTTTTGATCATACTTATTTTTTAAATAAATTCTTGTTTTCGGTCACGAACATGATAAACTCCTTTTTTTGTTGTTGCTGGCTTCGGAAAACATACAGGTGCTTCTGAAAAAATGGTCTGAATTTCATCCTTTCATCTCAGCGAAGTTCCATCTTTCATCTCCCTTGTACATGTGCCGAGTCAGTCTACAGATCTTCAACAAGTCACCAACAAGTCACCAACAAGTCACCAACAAGTCACCAACAAGTCACCACAAGCATGCAACTAACGGCGTCTCAGCGGGAGTGCCTTATTGTCCCGTCAAGCAGCCCGTGTTTTGATTGCTCTTCTGAACGCTGGCTCCGCCTCATTGCTCCCACCTCCTTTCACTTGTACTCCTCCCGGCAATTCTACCTGTGCCCCCCAGGTGTCCCTCCCGTTCCCGTCCAACGGTGAACGCTAACGAGGCGTGGAGACCGTTAGACTGACACAACGAAGCAAAGGACTGATGGAGAAAACATGACGCGCCACGTATTGGATAACATGGATGTCCACCAATGACGAGCCACTGTGACGTATTGGATCATAAGGAAGTTCACCTTTGAGCGTGTTGAATCGAAATCCGCACTTCAAACAGATTCGAGAATGGCGTGG
>NC_090245.1:41983033-42053033 GCF_037325665.1 Littorina saxatilis | reverse complement strand
TGGGGGGGGGGGGGGGAGATGAATAGAGGTAGGGTAGGGTAGGGTAGGGTAGGGATGTCATGTTCGGATCTGTCTCTGCCAGAAAACTATTAAAAGTTCCCACAGCTTGGCACACAGCCGCACGATGAGACACACTGCGAAACATGTCTCTTTTCTCCTCAACTCACCTTTGCCACTGAACAGGCAAATATCCCGATCGAGACTGAAGATGTCGTGTTCAGATCTGCTTCTGCTAAAGGAAAACCAACATTCCTGAGACCTGGTTACCCCTCGCAGTCAATGGAACGGTGCACCCCAAAAAGGCACTGCTACAGTGCTAGGCTAGGACGAACAGAGAGGCCAAGAAAAGCCATTGACGGCATCTGTGCTTTTTGTGTGTGCTACTGCGAGCCCACGAAAGATAGATAGCCCTTGAGACGGGTCCAAATGGATGGCTGTCTATTGATTGCAGGTATCGAAGATCGGGGGGTATGCATGCATACTCATTTGCTTCCTTGTAGTGGAGGAGGAGAGGGAGAAGGGAGGGGGGTATAGAGAGGTAGGGGTGGGGTGACTTGGCTACCTGCCTAGCCTGAGCCTCTCTACTCCACCCCGGGTAGCAAGCCAGCGGCAGCGAGGAGGCTTTGCGGAAATCTGCGGATCGATCGATCGCTTCATCGAGTAACGGAGTGATTGTGGGTTGCAGGTGGTGGGGCTCTGTCAGGGAGGAGGAAAAATAAAATGGGCGAGGAGACGACTGTCTTGGATTCCGAGATGTCAGGGCTGACTGGTTCAGTTGCAAACTTGGTCATACACCTTGGAAAGACGGGTTGGTGGTGGGAGGCGAAACTTGGACTTTTTTCTTTCTTCTCATGACGAGATATAACTTGTGTGGATTCAGTGATTTTACTGTCAGGCTGATAACTGACGGATGTTTTAGTGGCCTTAGTCATACTATAGAGTGTACCACCAGCTTCATAACCAGAGCTGGACTCCAAGTGTAACCTAGGCGAACGACAAGAAGAAGAAGACTATAGAGTGTGATGGGGGTGGCGGCGGCTAGAAGGGGGGCGGGGGGGGGGGGGGGGGGGGGGGACGCAATTTTGTTTCATGACGCGACGACGAGCATTTTGGATTCAAAGATGTCAGGCTGATTACTGGTGAATGGTTTTAGTAGGCATAGTCAAACACAAAGACGAGGGAGGAAGTGTGTGTGTTTGATGGGGGGGGGGGGGGGAGGGGGGGGGGGCGGGGGGCACAGAAATGTCTTTATTTTTTCTTACGAGGAGTGCTTTGGATTCCAGGATGTCAGGCTGATGGTCCCATGGCGCAGTAGTCTTGGTCAAATTTTAGGGGGGATTGGAGGGGGTGGGGTCGGGATGACGTGGTCGTGGGGGAAGGGGGAAGGGGGGGGGGGGGGAGGGGGCTACTGCAATGTTTTCCCATGACTTGTAGTTTCTTTGATTCCAAGATTCCATTGTGGCAGGTTGATAACATGTGATATTATACATTTTAAGGGTATCGGGTTGTTGGTTACCGAGATTTTTTTTTTCGTGTGACGTCGACCCTTTTGATTCGCAGATATCAGAGTGACAGTTGACTGAGTTAACGGTCCCAGTCAAACGAATTGGGCGGTACTGCGATATTTTTCTTCGTTTTATTGTTGTGCCTTAGCGAGTAGCAAATACAACACTGACATTGGGAAGACTTCTTGACTTCAAGATGTCGTGGCAATGGGATGCTCCGGTAGCTTAGTTGATAGAACACTTGACTTGTGATCTTCGTGTCATAGGTTCGAATCCAGGCCGTGACAGACACGGGTCAACTTTACATGTGATGACTCTGAGACTGCATCTATGTCCTTACCCCGTCTTACCGCTATGGCACGTAAAAGACCTCGGTCATTCTGCCAGCAGTGCAGGTGGCTTGTAACACACTCTTCCTATTGCTAGCTAGGGTGAGCGACCCGAAGTTTCCCAGCAATTAGACAATAGAGGAATAGAGTAATGTTATATGAAGTCTTATATCGCGCGCGTATCTCCAGACTCGGACTCAAGGCGCAGGGATCTATTTATGCCGTGTGAGATGGAATTTTTTGTTACACAATACATCACGCATTCACATCGACCAGCAGATCGCAGCCATTTCGGCGCATATCCTACTTTTCACGGCCTATTATTCCAAGTCACACGGGTATTTTGGTGGACATTTTTTAATCTATGCCTATACAATTTTGCCAGGAAAGACCCTTTTGTCAATCGTGGGATCTTTAACGTGCACACCCCAATGTAGTGTACACGAAGGGACCTCGGTTTTTCGTCTCATCCGAAAGACTAGCACTTGAACCCACCACCTAGGTCAGGAAAGGGGGGAGAAAATTGCTAACGCCCTGACCCAGGGTCGAACTCGCAACCTCTCGCTTCCGAGCGCAAGTGCGTTACCACTCGGCCACCCAGAGTAATATAGGATTTACTAGTATAGCTGTCTTGGTCAAAATAAGAACGGTGAGAGTTTGATGGTAATGGATTGGGCAGGGGTTAAGAAATTTATTCGTTTATTTTTATATCCGGTCTGTGTATTCAAATATATTTGTATTTGGATTAAAAATTAAAGATTTAGTATTCTTGTTCAAATGTACCCGAGAATGTAGAGTTTCCTTGTTTATTATCAATACGATTTGGTTTTCATTGAGTGGTGTATTCAGTGATCGAGTGGTGTATTTGAACTCCGCAGTGTTTATTGGGTTCGGATCAACGGGCCACGCTACTGTTTGACTAATTTAGGCGGGTTCATTGTCAGGGTTATTGAGGAAGTTGGTTTTGGGTTTTAATGTCCCTTCAGCAAGTACGGAGAATTGTGATAAAATCCCATGGGAAAACTGTCTTATCTGGTGCAAACAATTTGCTGAAAACTAAATCGATTTTGAGGAAATCACTTGAACATCTGTAAATTGGTCGAACGAGGCGTTTGAAAAAACGACTTCCCGTCGCAAAAGCTTAACAAACGACCGAAAACTAGACGTAATACAGCGAAACCCAGATACAATCCTTGATTACTAATCATGCTTATGGAGAATATTTCAGTCGAACAACGCATGCACGTTTTACTCAAAGGTCCTTCCCGTGAAAACATGTAGCTCACCATCTGGCCAAGCTTTTACAGTGGACAAGACATCCGCTACACCTGGACACACACCGAACATTGGACAAGACATCCGCTACACCTGGACACACACCGAACATTGGACAAGACATCCGCTACACCTGGACACACACCGAACATTGGACAAGACATCCGCTACACCTGGACACACACCGAACATTGGACAAGACATCCGCTACACCTGGACACACACCGAACATTGGACAAGACATCCGCTACACCTGGACACACACCGAACATTGGACAAGACATCCGCTACACCTGGACACACACCGAACATTGGACAAGACATCCGCTACACCTGGACACACACCGACCATTGGACAAGACATCCGCTACACCTGGACACACACCGAACATTGGACAAGACATCCGCTACACCTGGACACACACCGAACATTGGACAAGACATCCGCTACACCTGGACACACACCGAACATTGGACAAGACATCCGCTACACCTGGACACACACCGACCATTGGACAAGACATCCGCTACACCTGGACACACACCGAACATTGGACAAGACATCCGCTACACCTGGACACACACCGACCATTGGACAAGACATCCGCTACACCTGGACACACACCGAACATTGGACAAGACATCCGCTACACCTAGACACACACCGAACATTGGACAAGACATCCGCTACACCTGGACACACACCGAACATTGGACAAGGCATCCGCTACACCTAGACACACACCGAACATTGGACAAGACATCCGCTACACCTGGACACACACTGAACATTGGACAAGACATCCGCTACACCTGGACACACACCGAACATTGGACAAGACATCCGCTACACCTGGACACACACCGAACATTGGACAAGACATCCGCTACACCTGGACACACACCGAACATTGGACAAGACATCCGCTACACCTGGACACACACCGAACATTGGACAAGACATCCGCTACACCTGGACACACACCGAACATTGGACAAGACATCCGCTACACCTGGACACACACCGAACATTGGACAAGACATCCGCTACACCTGGACACACACCGAACATTGGACAAGGCATCCGCTACACCTGGACACACACCGAACATTGGACAAGGCATCCGCTACACCTGGACACACACCGAACATTGGACAAGACATCCGCTACACCTGGACACACACCGAACATTGGACGAGGCATCCGCTACACCTGGACACACACCGAACATTGGACAAGACATCTGCTACACCTGGACACACACCGAACATTGGACAAGGCATCCGCTACACCTGGACACACACCGAACAGTGGACAAGACATCCGCTACACCTGGACACACACCGAACATTGGACAAGGCATCCGCTACACCTGGACACACACCGAACATTGGACAAGACATCCGCTACACCTGGACACACACCGAACATTGGACAAGACATCCGCTACACCTGGACACACACCGAACATTGGACAAGACATCCGCTACACCTGGACACACACCGAACATTGGACAAGACATCCGCTACACCTGGACACACACCGAACATTGGACAAGACATCCGCTACACCTGGACACACACCGAACATTGGACAAGACATCTGCTACACCTGGACACACACCGAACATTGGACAAGACATCCGCTACACCTGGACACACACCGAACATTGGACAAGACATCCGCTACACCTGGACACACACCGAACATTGGACAAGACATCCGCTACACCTGGACACACACCGAACATTGGACAAGACATCCGCTACACCTGGACACACACCGAACATTGGACAAGACATCCGCTACACCTGGACACACACCGAACATTGGACAAGACATCCGCTACACCTGGACACACACCGAACATTGGACAAGACATCCGCTACACCTGGACACACACCGAACATTGGACAAGACATCCGCTACACCTGGACACACACCGAACATTGGACAAGACATCCGCTACACCTGGACACACACCGAACATTGGACAAGACATCCGCTACACCTGGACACACACCGAACATTGGACAAGACATCCGCTACACCTGGACACACACCGAACATTGGACAAGACATCCGCTACACCTGGACACACACCGAACATTGGACAAGACATCCGCTACACCTGGACACACACCGAACATTGGACAAGACATCCGCTACACCTGGACACACACCGAACATTGGACAAGACATCCGCTACACCTGGACACACACCGAACATTGGACAAGACATCCGCTACACCTGGACACACACCGAACATTGGACAAGACATCCGCTACACCTGGACACACACCGAACATTGGACAAGACATCCGCTACACCTGGACACACACCGAACATTGGACAAGACATCCGCTACACCTGGACACACACCGAACATTGGACAAGACATCCGCTACACCTGGACACACACCGAACATTGGACAAGACATCCGCTACACCTGGACACACACCTAACATTGGACAAGACATCCGCTACACCTGGACACACACCGAACATTGGACAAGACATCCGCTACACCTGGACACACACCGAACATTGGACAAGACATCCGCCACACCTGGACACACACCGAACATTGGACAAGACATCCGCTACACCTGGACACACACCGAACGAACATTGGACAAGACATCCGCTACACCTGGACACACACCGAACATTGGACAAGGCATCCGCTACACCTGGACACACACCGAACATTGGACAAGACATCCGCTACACCTGGACACACACCGAACATTGGACAAGACATCCGCTACACCTGGACACACACCGAACATTGGACAAGACATCTGCTACACCTGGACACACACCGAACATTGGACAAGGCATCCGCTACACCTGGACACACACCGAACATTGGACAAGGCATCCGCTACACCTGGATACACACCGAACATTGGACAAGACATCCGCTACACCTGGACACACACCGAACATTGGACAAGGCATCCGCTACACCTAGACACACACCGAACATTGGACAAGACATCCGCTACACCTGGACACACACCGAACATTGGACAAGACATCCGCTACACCTGGACACACACCGAACATTGGACAAGACATCCGCTACACCTGGACACACACCGAACATTGGACAAGACATCCGCTACACCTGGACACACACCGAACATTGGACAAGACATCCGCTACACCTGGACACACACCGAACATTGGACAAGACATCCGCTACACCTAGACACACACCGAACATTGGACAAGACATCCGCTACACCTAGACACACACCGAACATTGGACAAGACATCCGCTACACCTGGACACACACCGAACATTGGACAAGACATCCGCTACACCTGGACACACACCGAACATTGGACAAGACATCCGCTACACCTGGACACACACCGAACATTGGACAAGACATCCGCTACACCTGGACACACACCGAACATTGGACAAGACATCCGCTACACCTGGACACACACCGAACATTGGACAAGACATCCGCTACACCTGGACACACACCGAACATTGGACAAGACATCCGCTACACCTGGGCACACACCAAACATTGGACAAGACATCCGCTACACCTGGACACACACCGAACATTGGACAAGACATCCGCTACACCTGGACACACACCGAACATTGGACAAGACATCCGCTACACCTGGACACACACCGAACAT
Source organism: Littorina saxatilis (assembly GCF_037325665.1). Taxonomy (NCBI): domain Eukaryota; kingdom Metazoa; phylum Mollusca; class Gastropoda; order Littorinimorpha; family Littorinidae; genus Littorina; species Littorina saxatilis. The sequence goes on along the minus strand of NC_090245.1, from coordinate 42,046,248 downwards.
TGGACAAGACATCCGCTACACCTGGACACACACCGAACATTGGACAAGACATCCGCTACACCTGGACACACACCGAACATTGGACAAGACATCCGCTACACCTGGACACACACCGAACATTGGACAAGACATCCGCTACACCTGGACACACACCGAACATTGGACAAGACATCCGCTACACCTGGACACACACCGAACATTGGACAAGACATCCGCTACACCTGGACACACACCGAACATTGGACAAGACATCCGCTACACCTGGACACACACCGAACATTGGACAAGACATCCGCTACACCTGGACACACACCGAACATTGGACAAGACATCCGCTACACCTGGACACACACCGAACATTGGACAAGACATCCGCTACACCTGGACACACACCGAACATTGGACAAGACATCCGCTACACCTGGACACACACCGAACATTGGACAAGACATCCGCTACACCTGGACACACACCGAACATTGGACAAGACATCCGCTACACCTGGACACACACCGAACATTGGACAAGACATCCGCTGCACATGGACACACACCGAACATTGGACAAGACATCCGCTACACCTGGACACACACCGAACATTGGACAAGACATCCGCTACACCTAGACACACACCGAACATTGGACAAGACATCCGCTACACCTGGACACACACCGAACATTGGACAAGACATCCGCTACACCTGGACACACACCGAACATTGGACAAGACATCCGCTACACCTGGACACACACCGAACATTGGACAAGACATCCGCTACACCTGGACACACACCGAACATTGGACAAGACATCCGCTACACCTGGACACACACCGAACATTGGACAAGACATCCGCTACACCTGGACACACACCGAACATTGGACAAGACATCCGCTACACCTGGACACACACCGAACATTGGACAAGACATCCGCTACACCTGGACACACACCGAACATTGGACAAGACATCCGCTACACCTGGACACACACCGAACATTGGACAAGACATCCGCTACACCTGGACACACACCGAACATTGGACAAGACATCCGCTACACCTGGACACACACCGAACATTGGACAAGACATCCGCTACACCTGGACACACACCGAACATTGGACAAGACATCCGCTACACCTGGACACACACCGAACATTGGACAAGACATCCGCTACACCTGGACACACACCGAACATTGGACAAGACATCCGCTACACCTGGACACACACCGAACATTGGACAAGACATCCGCTACACCTGGGCACACACCAAACATTGGACAAGACATCCGCTACACCTGGACACACACCAAACATTGGACAAGACATCCGCTACACCTGGACACACACCGAACATTGGACAAGACATCCGCTACACCTGGACACACACCGAACATTGGACAAGACATCCGCTACACCTGGACACACACCGAACATTGGACAAGACATCCGCTACACCTGGACACACACCGAACATTGGACAAGACATCCGCTACACCTGGACACACACTGAACATTGGACAAGACATCCGCTACACCTGGACACACACCGAACATTGGACAAGACATCCGCTACACCTGGACACACACCGAACATTGGACAAGACATCCGCTACACCTGGACACACACCGAACATTGGACAAGACATCCGCTACACCTGGACACACACTGAACATTGGACAAGACATCCGCTACACCTGGACACACACCGAACATTGGACAAGACATCCGCTACACCTGGACACACACCGAACATTGGACAAGACATCCGCTACACCTGGACACACACCGAACATTGGACAAGACATCCGCTACACCTGGACACACACCGAACATTGGACAAGACATCCGCTACACCTGGACACACACCGAACATTGGACAAGACATCCGCTACACCTGGACACACACCGAACATTGGACAAGACATCCGCTACACCTGGACACACACCGAACATTGGACAAGACATCCGCTACACCTGGACACACACCGAACATTGGACAAGACATCCGCTACACCTGGACACACACCGAACATTGGACAAGACATCCGCTACACCTGGACACACACCGAACATTGGACAAGACATCCGCTACACCTGGACACACACCGAACATTGGACAAGACATCTGCTACACCTGGACACACACCGAACATTGGACAAGACATCCGCTACACCTGGACACACACCGAACATTGGACAAGACATCCGCTACACCTGGACACACACCGAACATTGGACAAGACATCCGCTACACCTGGACACACACCGAACATTGGACAAGACATCCGCTACACCTGGACACACACCGAACATTGGACAAGACATCCGCTACACCTGGACACACACCGAACATTGGACAAGACATCCGCTACACCTGGACACACACCGAACATTGGACAAGACATCTGCTACACCTGGACACACACCGAACATTGGACAAGACATCCGCTACACCTGGACACACACCGAACATTGGACAAGACATCTGCTACACCTGGACACACACCGAACATTGGACAAGACATCCGCTACACCTGGACACACACCGAACATTGGACAAGACATCCGCTACACCTGGACACACACCGAACATTGGACAAGACATCCGCTACACCTGGACACACACCGAACATTGGACAAGACATCTGCTACACCTGGACACACACCGAACATTGGACAAGACATCCGCTACACCTGGACACACACCGAACAAACAACTGCGCGGTTGCTTTCTGCACAGATTGGTATTTGGTATATCTTCGATTTGTCCTAGGGGAATTTCCTAAAGAAAGAGAGAATGCTTACTGTCCTACAGGCTAAATATTTCGCCTCTTAAGGACAAGATACGGGTTGTATGATAATTCGAGTTTTACGCCCTCACGGCTTTTGATGAGATACACAAGTGTATGCGTGTTTAGGTGGTATCAGCCATCTGCACTTATGGCAGAATGACCGAGGTCTTTGTTACGTGCCATTGTGGTGACACGGGGGTGGGACATGGCTTCCGTCTCTGGGTCTGCACATAAAGTTGACCCGTGTCCGTCCCGGCCCGAATTCGAACACGCGACCTTTCGATTTCAAGGAAATTTGGGCCGTTATCCCTGGGGATAGCGTGCAGCAACAGAATTGTGCTACCCTATTTTTACCCTCATGCGTGCGTGCAGAGTAACCCGTCAGAGTGTAGATTTTTGCTAATGTGCTCAAGTGGAGGGGATGGTCTTATCCCATGTAAAAGCCTGGGTAGATCTGGGATGGTGACCCGAATCGTTTACACGGTTAGGATTGTGCTTTTAAGGCCGTACGGTGAACACCCCATGTCAATTACAGAAACAATACCTACTGAGACCTAAAAATGTATTTAACAACTTCAAGCCATTGTGGAATTCGATACAACGCTTTCTAACAGTTTGCCGCGATGAAGTAGAGGGATGTAAAATCGAGAATGTACATTGGTGCTGAAGAGTTTCAGAGCTTCACAATCAGCCTTTACTATCCTACTTGGTTCACACAACACTTTTCCGAGAAATATGTGCGTGGAGATCGTCAACAAGTGAAACATATAACGTTAGTTTTGATTCTGACTCAGTAAAGATGACAGACCAGGCACTGCTTCCAATGAAGGTTTTTCCCGTGATCTTGTTTGCTCCGGTTTCAATGGAGAATTTCCCTGACAGCCAAGTTCTGTCTCTCAAAAACATTCTGACCCATTTTCTTTTATGCTCCAGTATCAATGACGAATTTCTCAGAAACGGTCATACTAATACACGCCCACACACTCACCGCCACTACCCCCCTCCTCGGGGACGCACCCCTTTCTCCTCTCACCCCCCCCCCCCCCCCCCCTCCCTTACTTCGCTATCCCACCCCCTCCCTCAACCTCTTTTGGGATTTCATTCACTTATTTTGTATTCGCCGGATTGCGGTTCAAACGAACTTTTCACAACGAATTTTTCCTTAGAAAGATTTAGAACGCATGTACCTATATATCTATCATGATTGAACACTAGAACCATAGAACCATAAAAACATTTCTGTTGGTGTTGGTATCCGTGTCGGCTTTTTTTGTGGGTACCCATTAAGTGTGCGTAAAATGACGTAAGCACTCTATGTGAACTGGATTCCGATGAGTCACCAAGAGGGTCTTCAAAACCACAAAAAACAAACGTTGCTGCGTTAGCTTGAACCTTTTTTGTTTGTTTTTTGTTTGTTTTGTTTCATCTTCGTCTTATTGCAGTCCGTCACTTCAGTATTTAAATATGCGTGCACCCGATTTTATGTACTCGAGACTAGTAGTCGGTGAAGTTCTCTCACTGTTCTCTATTTCCCCTTTGATCCTGTCTGCTCGGTCTGTCTGTTCTTATCGGCTCGATCTGCCGTTTGTCAGGTTTGTCCTCCCATTTTATCTCTGTCTCCGTCTCCGTATCTGTCTCTGTCTCTGTCTGTCTCTCGAGGAGCTAATCAAACTGCTTTCATTTTCTCGCTCTCCTTTTCCTCCAGTTTTTTCTCTCCCTGTTTCTGTCTCTGTCTATCTGTCCGTCTGTCTCTCTCTGTCTGGGTTGCTCTCTCCCCTCTCTCTGTGTCTCACTAGAATGTCAATGCCCCTCCCCACCTATCTTTTTCCCTTGCTGGGATTTAAGATCTCTCTCCCTCTCTCTTTAAATTCTCTCTTTTTCAATCTCCGTCTATCTCTTCCTCGCTCTCTTTCTCACACTCCCAATCTCTTTGTGTTCACCCCCTCCCTCTCTCTTTCTCTCACTCCTTCTTTCACTCTCTCTCTCTCTCTGAGTCTCTCTCTCTCTGTGTCTCTGTCTCTGTCTCTCTTTCTTTCTCTCTCTCTCTGTCTCTGTCTCTCTTTCTTTCTCTCTCTCTCTCTGTCTCTGTCTCTGTCTCTGTCTGTCTCTCTCTCTCTCTTTCTGTCTGTCTCTCTTTCTCTCTCTCTCTCTCTCTCTGTCTCTCTCTCTCTCTGTCTCTGTCTCTGTCTCTCTCTCTTTCTTTCTCTCTCTCTCTCTCCCACCATCATCATACCCGACAAACGAGCGTGTCTTTGTATGCCTGTCCGCCTGTCTCTGTCAAACTCTACGATCTTTAGTGCATGATTCTTGTCTACGTGCGTTTACGCAGACTGTAGAGAGTCCACTTCAGTCTCAGGTATACACCACTGACGCAAGGTCCCTTGCCCTGGCAGATAGTTTGCGTCTATAGATAACTTCATTGTTGGCTCGCAAAAAAATCGATCACTTCCTTCTCACCCCTTCCCCCACCTACCCTCAATGCTCCTGCTGCCCCCCCCCCCCCCCCCCCCCCCCCCCCCCCACCCCCCCCCCTCGCCCACCCCCTCCACTCAGAAATCACGATTGCAGTCGGAGTGTTGATACGCTTTATGTATGCAAATAAATTCTAGTCATTGATCAAATAAGCATCGTGGACGTTTCGCTTGATCGATTAAGCGATCGATTAAACATGCACTATCTTGTCGAAACTCACTTCAGCGTACCGCGCGCGCGGTGTACGATCGCTGCGATGTACTGACGAGCGGCTGTGTAAACAACTTGTTCGTTTAGCATACGTGTGCATCCTGGCACTTCCCGATCAATAAAAAAGCTGATTTTCGATGTCGATTTTAAAGATGCCTTCCTTCCTAAATCGCTGGGGCCGTTAACATGGCAGACTCGGGAACGATTTTCAAAAGACAAAAGTTGGGGAAAAGTTGGTTGCAAGTCTGCCATGTGAACGGCACTTAAGCTATCATGTACATCACCACAAATCTGCTTATACAGGGGCCGTTAGGGAGGGTGGGGAGTGGAGGTAGTGGGGTTGGGGGGGGGGGGGAATTTGGTTGGTGGTCGGTATACAATATACCAAATATCTACAGCCTTCCTTCGTTTTGTGCGGAGCGGGATTTTCTTAATTTATTTTTGGGAAGTCATTTATTTTTGTGTATTATCTATTTTTTTAATCATTTTTTGCTGAATTAAAATTGCAAATAGGCGTCAGATTGTCACTGTGCACAGAAAGCAGCCAGACTGTGGTATGTGTCCAAGTGGAAGGACGCTCTCATCCCTTGTAAAAGCCTGGTCACACCTGTCATATGAAAACGTGATCGTATTTGTTTGCTTAACGCCCAGCCGACCACGAAGGGCCATATCAGGGCGGTGCTGCTTTGACATATAACGTGCGCCACACACAAGACAGAAGTCGCAGCACAGGCTTCGTGTCTCCCCCAGTCACATTATTCTGACACCGGACCAACCAGTCCTAGCACTAACCCCATAATGCCAGACGCCAGGCGGAGCAGCCACTAGATTGCCAATTTTAAAGTCTTATAGGTATGACCCGGCCGGGGTTCGAACCCACGACCTCCCGATCACGGGGCGGACGCCTTACCACTAGGCCAACCGTGCCGGTCTTTTGTGTACACGCAGAGGAACAAACCTTTAAAACACACGTTGATGCCATCGACTCCTGAAATTGGTATCCCACTTTGAATATGCAAAGACAAATCTTATAGCTTTTTAATGTAAAGCATGAGACGGAACTGCTCTGGGTCGATAACAATGCATATATTTATGCCATAGGTTCTTCATGTTTGAAGCCTATTGGGAATAAGCAGAGTAAAGCCCCTAAACGCCTGATGAATAGAAATAATTCATGATGGAAAGTGTTTGCGGGAGTATTTCTGTCATTCGATTTCAATTCATATTTGTATGTCGTAGGTTCCTGCTATGGAAGGCTTTTCTGAAAAAAGAAGTTCGCTGATATGTAGAAAAACTATTCATAACGGGAGATATACAAGGAAGAATGCTATCGGCTCTTGGGTGAGAGAGAGAGAGAGAGAGAGAGAGAGAGAGAGAGAGAGAGAGAGAGAGAGAGAGGGATAGAGAGAGAGAGAGAGGGGGATAGAGAGAGAGGGAGAGGGAGAGAGGAAGAAAGAGAGGGAGAGAGATAGAGGGGGATAGAGAGATAGAGAAAGAGAGAGAGAGAGAGAGAGAGAAAGAGAGAGAGAGAAAGAGAGAGAGAGCGAGAGAGAGAGATAAAGAGAGAGAGGGACAGAGGGAGAGAGGGAGGGAGAGAGAGAGAGGGAGTGAGAGAGAGAGAGAGGGAGGGAGAGAAAGAGAGAGAGAAAGAGAGAGAGACAAAGAGAGAGAGAGAGGGGGAGAGAGAGATAGAGAAAGAGAGAGAGAGAGAGAGAGAGAGAGAGAGAGAGAGAGAGAGAAAAGACATATAGACATCCAGGCAGACAGACAGACAGACAGACAAACAGCCAGACAGCCAGACAGACAGACAGATATTCATTTTATGAACATTAGGGTGTGTGTGTGTTGCGGATCTAGAGTTACCTGCAAGGCAAAGGATGATACGGTAGTTTCAATTTATCACACATCTTCATCCGGTCATAAAAGTCATCCCAACATCTTCAGTACAAACGACTATCACCATCAATTGAACGAGGATAACAGATGAGCATCCTTGAAGAAAACGAAGCAGTCACACAGTACGATAATTCATATCAGTGATGTGATAACTGGAGCTAAATCCCACGGTTACGTTCCGTCAGCATCACACCACACACACACGCTCTCCAACACTCACAACAGAAGTGTTCCACTTTTATGAACACATTTTCGTAACAAGTTTTGAACACTCTGTGACCTAGTACATAGTTCTACTGGCAGAAATTGCACAGGCAGTGTTCACTGGTGTTCAAATGAACACTTGTGAACTCTGTGTGTTTATTAAATGTGCCTCTTTTGCTAGTAGAACGGTGTACTTTGTCACAAAGTGTTCAACTTGTTGCAGAAATGTGTTCAAATGTGCAAAACACTTCTGTTGAGAGCGAATGAGATCATTTGAGGGTGGATATATACATAAGAGTGCACCCTGGTTCCTATCTTTCTCGTGAGTTTCATTGAGCTGCTGCGGATAATAAATGCAATGGGAAAAAAGCTCAACCAACCAACCAACCCAACAAACAAACAAGCGAAAAGGCAACACAGCAAACCGCAGTGTTCTTTGGTTTATTTGTCAAAGGACAAAGGCACCCCTTTTACCAGAGTGCCGCAAGTGTCAAGTCAGCATCCTATGCCTACGATCCTGTTCACCCCTACTCTCCCAAAGTTACCATACCTACATGTATGAGATGTCAGTATAGAACGAAACTAATGACGATGTAAGCACCCGGTCGCTATTGACGGGTACGTACCCTCGTTTAAACACCTCCTTCATCAGCAAGGGCCGGATGCGCGGCGAGTGTCGATAAGATAGCATCATTGAACTGACGCAGCCGTAGAGATTATACGGAGCATCATTCAAACTATCACACACCTTTGACGGGGTACGCCGCAATACCTACCTGGCAACAGTTGCTTCGAGGTTCGTAACAAACGTCTCATTTTGGAATGCTATTTTAATTACGCATATCAAATTGTATGCATAAAACAGCTAATCGAAATACACGTACCTGCGAAAAGCTGTCAGTGTTCATGCCTCGTGTTGTCTTTTGCTCTCTGTCTGTATATTCTTATGTAATAAAGATCAAGCGATCTCTGTCTGTCTGTCTGCCTGCCTGCCTGTCTGTCTGTCTGTCTGTCTGTCTGTCTGTCTGTCTGTCTGTCCGTCCGTCTGTCTGTCTGTCTGTCTGCATGCCTACCTGCCTGCCTGCCTGCCTGCCTGTTTGCCTGTCTGTCTGTCTGTCTGTCTGCCTACCTACCTGCCTGCCTGCCTGCCTGCCTGCATACCTGCCTGTCTGTCTGCCTGTCTGTGTGGGTGTGTGAGTGTGTATGTGTGTGTGTGTCTCTCTCTCTCTCTGCCTGCCTCTCTCTCTCTCTCTATCCCCCCCCCCCCCATTCACCAAATCCCTCTCAACGCAACAAGTACTCCTACTGACAACTTGCGGTGTAGAACGTCAACGATGTCTATAAGGGGACCAACCCCCCCATACAATCCCATGCACTTGGTCGTCGCCGTGAGCGGTGATGAAGATAGAGCTACCTTCACCTGTCGGGATGGTGAAGGGCGGAGGATGCTACCCGGCAACAGTGGGCTGCGGCGGTCGTGCGCCGCCACCGCTCCCCATTGTTCAAAACCGGGTAGACTCGGCTAGATGCGGGTAGATGCAAGCGTTGCCGGGGAGAAAGTGTGGGAGCTGTGATTTGTCCGGGTGAAAGTGGCAAAGCAAAAAAAAAGGTATCTGTTGATGTTGTAAAAGGTGCATCCACACACACACGCACACACACACACACACACACACACACACACACACACACACACACACACACACACACACACACACACACACACACAACCATCTAAGGCAGACCGTCAAATACACTCACACACAAACACAATAATTATAAGAATTTGCTTGAGTGCGTGTCCTGGTTGTATGTTTTGAAATTGTTACATGCGAAGAAATTCTGAATAAAATTTTGTTTAAACCAACCACACAAACAAACGACCCCCCCCACACACACACACACCCTACCGCACACAAACCCATCATACACCGTAACATACTCATACAAAAATCAATATTGGTGGTGAACATCTCGCAGTCACGCCACCCTCCCTCCCATCACATACTGTCAAAGGAATCAACCAAGACATCGTTCCATTCAAGTTACCTGATCACCCCACCCCACCCCCCCCCCCTCCCTCTCCATACCTGCGTTGTGCTGGTAACACGCCCGGCAGATGGGGGGTTTGCATAATTCACTCATCGCGATCTGTTGAAAGCAAGCTTGCTGCGACACTGAAAAGCCTTCGGAATTCAGATAGACGAAGAGCGACACACTTGGAAGCGTGCGATGTGAAGGAATATCTCTTTCTCTGTATCTTTCTTTCACTCGTTCTTTCTATTCTATCTGTCTTTGGCTGTCTTTGTCTGTCTGTCTGTCTGTCTGTTTCTTTTTTCTTCTTCATTTTCTTTCTTTCTTCCCCCCCTCTCTCTCTCTCTCTCTCTCTCTCTCTCTCTCTCTCTCTCTCTCTCTCTCTCTCTCTCTCTCTCTCTCTCTCTTTCTTTTTCCCTTTTTTTACTATCGCTTTCCTTCTTTCTTTTCTCGCTCTCTCTCTCTCTCTCTCGCTCTCTCTCGCTCTCTCTCTCTCTCTCTCTCTCTCTCTGTCTTTCTTTTTTCTTTCTTCTTTCTTTCTGTCTCTCCCTTTCGTTCTTTCTTTCTTTCGTTCTTACGTTCTTTCTTTCTTTCTTTCTTTCTTTCTTTCTTCTTTCTTTCTGTCTCTCCCTTTCGTTCTTTCTTTCGTTCTTACGTTCTTTCTTTCTTTCTTTCTTTCTTTTAGCTTCACTGTCCATGCCGCGCGATTGGTTGTTGCGTGCCCGGTGTCAATATGGCGGTGATGTACTGATTTGATGTTATCAGAAGATGTTTGATGATGCGGAAAATCACTGTGGATTTAAAAGTCTGATCCTCAAATTAAACACGTACAATTCAGAACGGATTTATCCTTTTCAACCACCCACTCAAAGATGAGACTCGCCGGCTTGAGGCTCCTGGGGTTACCTGTAGACTTAATCAGCACTTCATCAGGGCTCCCGACAGACGCTCAACCTGGAAGGTCTCTGGACCCCCAACTTTAATTTTGACTCGAGGGGGTTCAAGGACCCCCCTCAGTGGAACTTTAGAGGGTCCAAAGACGAGGAGGTTCACATACTTGCTTTTGGAAGACGGGCGCAGTGGCCTAGTGGATAAGACATCGGTCTCCTTATCGAAAGGTCGTGAGTTCAAATACCCGGCCTGTGGCCGGCCGGATGGGTTAAGGGTGGAGATTTTTCCGATCTCCCTGGTCAACTTATGTGCAGACCTGCTAGTGCCTAATATCCTTTCGTGTGTACACGCACGCACAAGACCAAGTGCGCACGGAAAAGATCCTGTAAATTCATGTCAGAGTTCGGTGGGTTATAGAAACACGAAAATACCCAGCATGCTTCCCTCGAAATCGGCGTATGATGCCTGAATGGCGGGGTACAAACGGTCATACACATACAAATCCACTCGTGCAAACACATGAGTGAACGTGGGAGTTTCAGCCCATGAACGAAGACGAAGAAGAAGAAGAGGAAGGCGTATTCCTCTCCAAAACATACCCCCTGGAGCGCTCATGTCAAAGTGATGCAGACTTTTTGAAATTCAAGCCCTTTACAAAACCATTATGGTCATACGGGTAAGATTATCTCCCTAAACTTGCATCGGTACGGATCTGGCAGAGCGTTTTCTGAAACCAGTACCGATGGTACGCATGATAACGGGTATTTGATGCGTCCCGGGACCCGCTCACTTCAGATTTTGTGCGTCCCGGGACCCGCTCCATGAATTTCTACATAGTATACTCACGGAATAAAATAACTTAACATTGTTTAAAATTTAATATCTCAAAATCGGAAAAAAGTTACAGGAGTGATTTTTGTACCAACGTAAAGCTTGTTCAATTGCTCATTATGGGCAAAAAACCGGAATAGTCTGGCTTGTTCCGTTTTTTTGTAATTTGAGCTCAAAGACGCATGGTGTCATTTTGGAGTTTACAAACTTAGCACTGTGTGTTTGACAGCGCTGTGCGTGCACTGATTGCCTGGTCACTCCGAATCTCCTAGCAACATCAGTATAAGTCATCCCTCCTCTCAACATCCCTATTGCGACGAGTCTATCGTTCACACACGTTCGTGGCATGGTGAAAGAGAAAGACAGAGTGGACAGTTTTGGGCAAAGAGAAAGAAACATTTTAGTGAGTTGTTCTCACTCACAAACAAACGGACAAACCAAAGGCATTACTTTCATGCAATATTCGTGGATCAGCAGCAGACCTTTTGCAGGTTTCAAGTACGGGTAGACGTGCCCCGAGAGTCAAAGAGTGCAGGCCTACCTGTTTACAGCACACAGCGTGCACTGGCTGTCGGCAGCGTCGGCAAGCTTAGGCGTCAGTCTAGTAAACTCCAAAATGACACCATGCGTCTTTGAGGACCAATTGTGAAAAAACTGAGCAACCGAGAACATTCCGGTTTTTTTCCTCTTCTCAGGAATTGATGGTTCTATGATCGTACCACCCCGCTCTCCTGCAACTTTTTCCGATTTTGAGATATTAAATTTTAAAACATGTTAAGTTATTTTATTCCGTGAGTATACGTATTCATTGCGTCCAGTGCGAATACGACGTGAGGGACGCATACTTTGGGGGAGCCCTGCTCAACGATTTCAACTTGGAATGTTCAATTCAATCGTGTGACAAGTAAGATAAAACAAGAATGCTACCAGAAGTAGGCAAGATTGAGGGAAAGAAAGGAATCTTGAAATCTAGAAGGAAACAGAACAATGCAAGAAAATGGGAGAGTGAGAGGTGGGGGGGACCATAGAGAGAGAGAGAGAGAGAGAGAGAGAGAGAGAGAGAGAGAGAGAGAGAGAGAGAGAGAGAGAGAGAGAGAGAGAGAGAGAGACATGCAGACAGATAGATAGACAGAGAAAAGACATATAGACAAACAAACAAGGAAACAAGAGCAGAAAGTCGATACGGACCCAGGCTAAAAAAAACCACATGTACAACGTAACAAAACAAGCAACGAAAACAAAACAAAATTACAGACGAATTAACATCCAACCCCGCAGCAATCTTGGTTTCTCATCACTTTAACCTGACAGAAGTGTGACAGACAGCGTTTTCAGTCCCGGCATCCCAGCCACAAACTTTTTAATTCATAACTGGCCAAACAAATTAAAAACACGGAGCATAGCTACAGTGGAACCCCCTTTGAGACCTCCCGTGTTTTAACACTTCCTACCCCACCTATGTTGACTCTTTTTTTTTTATAGTCGAGACCAGCTGTGCTGCAGCAGGTCACTCAAAATTGTAGTAATAATAATATAATAATAATATAACTGTGTGGTAAATATGTATCAACACGCCGGAATGCAGGCGTTAGATGGACGTTACAGGAAGCCGACTGAAGCTAACAGTCTGAGCGGATATATCCGTACCTGGTCAGATAGAACCATATGAGTGGGTACGGATATATCCGAACATGGGAGACAATGAGTTTTAAACCACACCCCTTTTATGACCTTAGTTTCCACGAAGCCGCTGATAACATTGTGTCAATTTTCCTCCATTTCAAAACTCCCTCTAGGGCGGGGATGTAGCTCAGTCGGTAGCGCGCTGGATTTGTATCCAGTTGGCCGCTGTCAGCGTGAGTTCGTCCCCACGTTCGGCGAGAGATTTATTTCTCAGAGTCAACTTTGTGTGCAGACTCTCCTCGGTGTCCGAACACCCCCATGTGTACACGCAAGCACAAGACCAAGTGCGCACGAAAAAGATCCTGTAATCCATGTCAGAGTTCGGTGGGTTATAGAAACACGAAAATACCCAGCATGCTTCCTCCGAAAACGGCGTATGGCTGCCTAAATGGCGGGGTAAAAAACGGTCATACACGTAAAATTCCACTCGTGCAAAAAAACCCACACGAGTGTACGTGGGTGTTTCAGCCCACGAACGCAGAAGAAGAAGAAGAAGAAATGACCTTAGTTTCCAGGAAGCCGCTGATAACATTGTGTCAATTTTCCTACATTTCAAAACTCCCTCTCTCTTTTAGGACCTCGTTTTCTCCACACCAAAAAAGGTCTTAAAAGGGGGGTTCCACTGTATCGTACCCATACACTCTTAAGTTGCTATCTCCCTCACACGAACTCTCTCCAGATTTTTAATTTCATCCCTTTCACTTGACAGGCGAAGATGATAAAAGATGGGCGCTCCATTGACACAGTCGCATCCAGCGTGTCTGTCTGAGTGCACTTTCTTTGGCCGAGAGATTAACCCCCGCGACTCCGAGGCAAAACTCGATTCCGCCGTTGCCCAAAATAGCGGTCGTCAAATTGTGAAATGATGACATATTGATACAGGGAATCGAAAACCACACCTCGAGTGAAAGTGATTTTTGGATGCGGCGAACTCTAATTGCCAAAAAGAGGTGTCACGTTCTTGCGTCGGGAAAAATACTAAAGAAGATAAAAAAGAAAAAAAGAAAGAAAAGCGAGGAAAAGGTGTGTCTACTCTGTATATTTGTTTTCAAACTTCGATCTGAGTTTGAAGTGAAAAATAATTCAGTTATATATATCACACTCAGCGGGAAAAACGCGGGACACAGGAACAACAAACTGTGACGTCGACGGCGACGGACTTGTGGGGCCCGGTAGCTCAGTTAGTAGAGCACTGGACTTGTGATCGGAAGGTCGCAGGTTCGAATTCGGGCCGGGACGGACACGGGTCAACTTTATGTGCAGACCCAGAGACGGAAGCCATGTCCCACCCCCGTGTCATCACAATGGCACGTAAAATACCTTGGTCATTCTGCCATAAGTGCAGGTGGCTGAATACACCTAAACACGCAGACACTTGGGTAGCGCGACTCCGTTGCTGCTAGCTTTCCACTGGGAGGAAGCGACCCGAATTTCCCAGCGATGGGACAATAAAGTAATGAAAATGAAAAAATGAAAATGAAACGACAACAATACTTTGGAACGACCTTGTTTTCTCAGATTTTCTCTTCATAACTTCTGAAAATTTACCCCCGTTTTGAGACTGCCTCCTTTGAAAGACCTTTTTGGAAATCTTAAAAGGAGGGTTCCACTGTAGCATCTAATTCTGCGATTCTTTCTCTCTCACCTTCCTCCCTCCCTCCCTTCCTCCCTCCCTCCCTCTCCTTCCCGCCCTCTCTCTCTCTCTTTCAACCCCTCTTTCCCTCAATCTCTCCCCTTCCTCGCAAGGTTTTGTTTGGCTTTGACAGTTTCTGTGTTCATAACCAAATCAAATAAGCAATATCAATCAATCAATCAATCAATCAATCAATCAATCAATATCAATCAATCAATCAATCAATCAATCAATATGAGGCTTATATCGCGCGTATTCCGTGGGTACAGTTCTAAGCGCAGTGATTTATTTTTTATTTTTTTAATTTATTTTATGCAATTTATATTGCGCACATATTCAAGGCGCAGGGATTTATTGATGCCGTGTGAGATGGAATTTTTTTTTACACAACACATTACGCATTCACATCGGCCAGCAGATCGCAGCCATTTCGGCGCAAATCCTACTTTTCACGGCCTATTATTCCAAGTCACACGGGTATTTTGGTGGACATTTTTATCTATGCCTATACAATTTTGCCAGGAAAGACCCTTTTGTCAATCGTGGGATCTTTAACGTGCACACCCCAATGTAGTGTACACGAAGGGACCTCGGTTTTTCGTCTCATCCGAAAGACAATGTCGGTGTCTATTGCACACACTGACACCGTTGTCACGAACAAAATGAATTCAACAGCATGTTCCCAATACGCACAGGAAACAGCCTGGCTGTGGATTTTTGGTATGTGTTTAAGTTGAAGGATGCTGTTTCTTTCTTTCTTTATTTGGTGTTTAACGTCGTTTTCAACCACGAAGGTTATATCGCGACGAGGGAAAGGGGGGAGATGGGATATAGCCACTTGTCAAGTGTTTCTTGTTCACAAAAGCACCAATCAAAAAATTGCTCCAGGGGCCTGCAACGTAGTACAATATATGACCTTACTGGGAGAATGCAAGTTTCCAGTACAAAGGACTAAACATTTCTTACATACTGCTTGACTAAAATCTTTACAAACATTGACTATATTCTATACAAGAACCACTAAACAAGGGTAAAAGGAGAAACATAATCCGTTAGTCGCCTCTTACGACATGCGGGGTGCAGAGAAATAAGGATGTGGAAAAGAAGACTTTTGGTAAGTGAAATAAAGGTGATGGATCCAGTCAGATAGAAATAAGACAACAAGAAAAGAATTGGAAATCTGCAGGGAATAGTAGGGAGAGTTTTCTTGGAAGGAAATATAGGTGAAAGGACTGGTAAGGCAGAAATAAGACAAAAGAAGAGAAGTAAAGGGGTGGGGTAGCTCTGTGGAAACACTCCCGCCGCGTGAAGGCGACCCCATGGGAGCATAATGCTGTTGTAAAGTCCTAAACCAAGGAGCTCTCTATCTGATACAGTACTCCTTGTCCTAAACAGATCTGTTTTTGGAAATATGATCGCTTACGCGGAAAGAAATAATTATGTCTTTTAAAAGTCTTCCCACTCCTCAATACTCTTCTATAGTTGTAGGGTTGACTCGACGAAGAGAAGTGTTGTTGTACGCCCTCACGGTAAAAACCATAAAGGGCATTCTCACCTTATTTTATTTTTTAATTTTTTATTAGTTTTTAATTTTTTTAAAACTCTTTTTCTTTTTCTTTTTCTTTCTTTTCTTTTTTCTCTGTAGATCCTCCTGTTTTGAATAAGTTCCCCATACCCCCCTCCTACATTTTGTTCTTCTGGTTGATAATTGTGTTGTCCACCATCATGAAAACTTGTGTAAATTAGCATTGTTATGGTCACGTCAAATAAGCGTTTGCTTGAGTTCGTGTCCTAGCTGCATTTTTGTCAATTGTTTCATGTCATGTATTTTGAATAAAATTCTGTTTAAACCAAGGGCATTCTCCCGGTTGTTCGTAGGTTGACTCGACAAAATCACGACAACGATTGAACGAGTGTTAACAAGCAGCTGAACAATGTCAGTGCTCGCATCGTGTGCGGCGCTCTTTCGACGCTGACACTCTTTTGTCCGTCATCTTGGAGGAATGTGCGGCTTTGTGCTGTTACCTGGGATTTGGAGATCGCCCCTCCAACCTCATCCCTCCCCAGCCTCCCTCTATTTCACTCCCCTCCCCTCCCCTCCTTTCTCGTTCAAAACTTCTGAGCTTTGGAAAGAACTCCCCCTTCTTCAGTTAAAGCGCTGTTTACATAGCCGATTTACAACCAACTTGCAACCAAATTTCGAGCGATTTTTTACAGAACAAAGTTGGTTGAACATTGCTGCCCATGTGAACAGCAACCACGGTCACTCTAATTCGACTTCGCCCAATTAATGAGAGGCTTTAACCTCTTGAGAATCGAGGAAGAGTCGCTGCCAAAGTGGAGCCTCGCTCAATTGAGTTTTCGCGTCGCTGCTAAATCAAAACAAAATCGGGGCTAAATCGTCGAGACTAACTCGTCGAGGCTAAATCGTCGGGAGTGAAATAGAGGCAGACTTTTCGTCGACTTGACCTGGCAACTTCTGAGCGACTCTGAACCAACTAGCGTTGGTGAAAAGCTCATTGTAATTTGGCCATATGAACATTATTAACGTCCAGGGTGAAAGGCAGGGAGTGCTCAGAAAATGCGATTGCTAACCCCTCCACCCTCTATCCCCCTCTTTCCCCCTCCCTCCCCCTCCCTCTTTTTATCTTTTGTCTCCCCTCCTGATTCTGTCGTTGGGGGTAGGTGACTTGAAGGTGATAATTGTGCGTCAGGAATGTTCTTTTGTTGGGTCCCACAGCTGTGGGTTTGATGCTGCGACTGCTTCTGTCAAGGTATTTCTGTGGGATGAATGAACAGGTGGGGTGATGTAGCATACACAGGTTGACTGTACAGGTGTGGTTAGGCCTACAAGTATGTTTGTACAGGGGTAGGGGTTGGGAAGACGAGGGGGTAGGGTGGGGTTGGATGTAGGAGAGATTCTGGTGAATGTGTGTATATGTGTATGATGTGTGTGTGTGTGTGTATATGTGTGTGTGTGTGTGTGTGTGTGTGTGCAAGAGAGAGAGATAGAGAGAGAGAGAGAGAGAGAGAGAGAGAGAGAGAGAGAGAGAAAGAGAGAAAGAGACAGAGACAGAGAAAGAGAGAGAGAAAGAGAGAGAGGGGCAATGAAAGATGGGGAAGCTGCATACCGAAATGTTGTCCTGTAAGGTAAACTTCGCACATGTTAATTTCCCAAAGCATCTGTTCCTTCAAATAATTTCAGGTATTTCCGTTTGAAAAGAGTCAGAATTTCAACATCTGTTGCACTGACTTTGTGACACAAGGTGCACTCACAACCAGGTCAACATCAAATATAATGATGGATAACTTTCGTAACTTGATAATGTTTTTAAATTTTATCAGCGTAGTTATCATATACAGCTGGTAAGTCACCGTTGCTTTTTGACAAACAGGATTGAGCGTTTGTCCTCTGAAATGTGTTGCGTAACACGCTGGTGGTTAAGCTTTTGAATAACGGTTGGTGTCATTTTTCATTTCATTACTTTATTGTCCCATCGCTGGGAAATTCGGGTCGCTTCCTCCCAGTGGAAAGCTAGCAGCAACGGAGTCGCGCTACCCAAGTGTCTGCGTGTTTAGGTATATTCAGCCACCTGCACTTATGGCAGAATGACCAAGGTCTTTTACGTGCCATTGTGATGACACGGGGGTGGGACATGGCTTCCGTCTCTGGGTCTGCACATAAAGTTGACCCGTGTCCGTCCCGGCCCGAATTCGAACCTGCGACCTTTCGATCACAAGTCCAGTGCTCTACCAACTGAGCTACCGGGTGTCCAACCATCAGTGTCGGTGCTGCTCTCAGAACTCTGCACAACTCTTTTGCAGAATTCGAGGAAACTTGAAGTGCAATCGAAGAAAACAGCAAGGAAGCTAACAAGTAAAAGAGCAAGAAAGCAAACCAACGAGAAAACAAGAGTATAAAGAAACAAACAAAGGAACCCATAATTATATAAGAAAATTAAAAAACCCACGAAGGAACGAAGAAACGAACGAATGCACGAACAAGCATATGAACGAACGAGCATATAAACAGACAAAAGACAGAATGAAGGAAGAGTAGAGCACAATATACTATACCACGGGCTTCTCTGTAAACAGAAATATACAATAACAATCGACAATAATACATGTAACAATAACAACACTGTATTGTCCATTCAAAATGTTACATTAAAATTGAAACATTTTCTTTGACAAACCCAACCTGCTTGTACACTCTGAACAACGACTTATACATTATTCACAAATCTTCCGAAACTATTCACGAATCTTCCGAAACTATTCTTCGTCCCCGTGCGATACAAACCAATGCATTAATTAAGGCACTCCTAGTCAGCATTCTATTTTAACAGCTTTGTCGTCGCCTTCTAGGAATAAGAAAAACAAGAGGCGAAGCCTTCAAGGCTCACGTAAGAAATCGACAAACAGTAACACAAACTCAATCACTCCGTCACACATACACACTGACAGTAATCATAGGTGACACGGTGCAAGAGTGCGAGACACTAAATCTAGATCATTCTGTCTGTCTGTAGCCTACTTACGGGGACACGACTGCCAGATGGCCAGATCGACAATGCGCTTTCGACAGCGCTTCCTCGCGCAGACACTGGAAACACGCTGTGCAGATTAACCTGTAGGAAATCTCCTTTGGTATCTTCTTTATTTGGTATTTTTCTGGAGCTACAAAACCGAACAATGTGAAATCGTCTTCTCCGAATCGGCGAACTGCAGCTCGGTGATAACTGTATCTATACCACAATCCTTCACGCGATCTGACCTAACCTTGACCCCTGACCTGGTCTACATACCACACACGACACAAACCAGTCACCTGTTTTTATCCCCCCAAAACCCCCCACCACCCGTTTTCTTTGGATACACACTTTAACTACATACGTGCCGACGAAATGTTGATCATTGCTTCAATATTTTGAAGCTGTTGCTTGGATAATAACCAGGTAAAATTAGTATTTCGGTGTTCAGTCAAATGTTAAAGTTTCTACCACAGACATACATACATACATACGCACGCACGCACGCACGCACAGACAGACAAAAGTTAGCATCGCATAGGCTACACTTACGTGAGCCAGAAACCACTTGGTGGATGACGCTACAGTCATTTTCGTTTTATCACCATCGACTTCCCCTTGTCGAGAGCAGCAGACATAACATACCTATGGTAGCATGAGCGGTAGAATCCGTTTTTGAGGATTTATATCTCTACAGACAGAGAGAGAGAGAGAGAGAGAGAGAGAGAGAGAGAGAGAGAGAGAGAGAGAGAGAGAGAGAGAGAGAGAGAGAGAGAGAGAGAGAGAGAGAGAGAGAACCAGTTTATGTACTGTTTAACCTGCCCTGGCGACCATTTCTCGATAACCGACCATCTCCCCCTTACGACCACCTAAAGGATCACTGTACACTGTTTTTCTCTATTTAATTCATCTTTCCAAAACGACCACCTGTTAATACCGACCAACTTTGGTCGGTCCTTTGAGTGGTCCTTAGAGGAATGAGGAGGAGGAGGAAGAGCAAGAAGTAGAAGAAGTAGACGTAGAAGAAGAAGAAGACAAAGTAGTAGTGGTAAAAGCAGAAAACCCCCAGACAAAGCAACCAAAAAAGAACCACACACACACCCAAAAACACACCCCAAAACATCACGATACGAGCCGCAACTATGATTGTCATGATGTCATGCTGTCCATGCACTCATAAATACTGAAACGGGTCCGTTCAAGTATAGAACTTTAATTTCAACTCATCAGGATTCTAACATGTCTTCTAGCCGCCATGTGCTAGCTCCCAGAAAGTGCTGGGCGGAAACACGTGACACGTGAATAGCACAAACGTATTGTAGTCTCGGCGAGCCATGTATGATACCATGACATCCCCCTTTCTTTAAATGGACACTTTTCTTTTTAAGTTGAATATTTTTACTTTAATTAAGTTTAACATTTCTAACGACAGGAATTAAAAGTATTTCTTGTTATGTAAGCAAGTTCCTTTTACACACTTAACTACACAATGACTCAACCAGGGCACTGAGTCTTTCATCAGTGTCTCTGACTTAAAACTTAAAGGTCATCCACATTGAAAAATGAAACTTTGCACAAAATATCTACATACTAAGTGAAGTCGCATGCCGAAAATCTTTTTTCCGAAAAATGCTTCTTGTTTTTTATATTGAATAAAATCTACTTCGGATAACCTTTTGCACCTGTGAAAACCGCGCCCACGTGATCATTTGCCTCGTGACGTCAGCGTATGTAGTCAACAATGGCGGCGCATATCTCGGATAGTGTTAGTTCTGAACCAAAACGAAGAAAAACTTCCAATGGCCTATATTGTGCGGTCGGGCGATGCACAAATAAACAAGCCGATGGCTACACCTTGCACCGCTTCCCGAAAAAAAACCCAGTCCGTGATAGGTGGGTACGTTTCGTGCAAGAGAAGAGTAAACTTTGGCCCAAAGTGTGGGACACCGACTTCGTCGTCTGCGATTTGCCATGAACATTTCGAAGGTGACTGCTACCCTCCACGTGAGGCATTGATGAGAAGTTTCGGAATTAAAACAATAAGGACTCTAAAGCCTGGTTCAGTCCCAACCATCCATCGGGGATGTCACACGCGAAACACACAGATGAAGCGCGGTGCGTGTTTTCACATAAATAGCGGTCAGTGTCAGCTTGACCCGTCCAGCTATCGCCCTGTGTTTGGGCACGGACCTACATTCTACGTAGAATGTAGGTCCGTGGTTTGGGTTTGTAAACAACACGGCTGGCAGTGCTCACTGGTACGGTCAGTGTCAGCTTGACCCGTCCCGCTACCGAGCTGTGTTTGTGTTCTATTTGTCGCATTATCATTATATTTTTTAAATTTATTTATTTTGTTGGTAAATTAGTATTTTCGTTTTAAATAAATACATTCAGGTGTGCATTATTTGGCCAAGTGTGTGTGTGCTCGAATAATGTCAAATTTGTGACATACTATGATCAATACTTGAATGCTCAATGTGTGTGTACTTTGAGCAAGTCTTTACAAGAACTGACTTTCAGTGGTAAATTAACTGTCAGCTACACATAGCTTTGTGGACTAATGATTGTGCTTTTCGTTATCTGAGAGGATGGGTGAATGTGCCTGTGAATGTTTATGTGTTGGTTATTGTTTACTTGAGACAGGATGGAAAGTAAATTTAACTTGGAGAAAAGAGTAAGTTGTTGAGTTTATTGGAAAAGTAAGTTGTGTACCGTAGAATTTGTTGTTATGTTGACAAAACAGTTTAAAAAAGAGCAGACCTGACTCTGCAAGTGATAACTTATAACTACTTGTTT
Source organism: Littorina saxatilis (assembly GCF_037325665.1). Taxonomy (NCBI): domain Eukaryota; kingdom Metazoa; phylum Mollusca; class Gastropoda; order Littorinimorpha; family Littorinidae; genus Littorina; species Littorina saxatilis. Next base: position 42,024,267 of record NC_090245.1, on the reverse strand, counting down.
CAATGACTTTGAGGTATATCTGACCGCTTTCGCTATCTCATGGTGACACAAAAACAAAGGTGGATGTGACAATGGCAGTATTAACTTGTTTTTATTAGTTAAATTCGTATACACATTTGAAAATCATAAAAAGCTGTGAACACTCCCCACCCACCCCCATGCTCCTTGCACACAAAAATATACCACCTACACTATGCATGTTACAAACTACATGATTTTACTGTTGCACTTCTGTATCTTAAATATAAATAAATAAACACACTTTTTCAAATCAATGTGTGGCACAAGCTGAACCAACAACAAACACACATCAAAATAGTTTTCTCGTCAATGTAATAATCATATTTATTTTCTCGTCAGTGTAATAATAATATTGAATCACAATGACAATGTAATATCAATAAAATTGGAACACATAAGGATGCAAAAATGGGCTGATGCTGTCATATATAGTAATATTACTCTGGGTCCCTATAACCCACGTACTGCCCATCTGCACTAGAAAACTGTTCTCTAATTCTTGCAACCGCACAAGCTGGTAAGGTGACCCTGATGTCTCTCCCCAGCCATTTCCAGACCCACCGCACAAGCATGCGGTAAGCTACATACCGATACCGCCTGGAAAGAAAAACAAGCATACAGTATTAATGACAGTATCAATCAATCAATATGAGGCTTATATCGCGCGTATTCCGTGGGTACAGTTCTAAGCGCAGGGATCTGTAAAAAATTTTTATGCAATTTATATCGCGCACATATTCAAGGCGCAGGGATTTATTTATGCCGTGTGAGATGGAATTTTTTGTACACAATACATCACGCATTCACATCGGCCAGCAGATCGCAGCCATTTCGGCGCATATCCTACTTTTCACGGCCTATTATTCCAAGTCACACGGGTATTTTGGTGGACATTTTTATCTATGCCGATACAATTTTGCCAGGAAAGACCCTTTTGTCAATCGTGGGATCTTTAACGTGCACACCCCAATGTAGTGTACACAAAGGGACCTCGGTTTTTCATCTCATCCGAAAGACATATAACGTTCGCCACACACAAGACCCTTTTGTCAATGGTGGGATCTTTAACGTGCACACCCCAATGTAGTGTACACGAAGGGACCTCGGCGTTTCGTCTCATCCGAAAGACTAGCACCCACCACCTAGGTTAGGAAAGGGGGGAGAAAATTGCTAACGCCCTGACCCAGGGTTGAACTCGCAACCTCTCGCTTCCGAGCGCAAGTGCGTTACCACTCGGCCACCCAGTCCACAGTACACAAAGTGCACAATCAGGATACTTGAAAACATTCCCCATATTGCTTTGCTCAGAATTAGCACATGCGAATAAATGAATTGTCTTGAAATAAAAATGAATATCTGACAATTAATTTTCATTTTTTTTATTTTATTGTTATTTGTTTTTGCACATCTATGACATAAACCTATTTATAGTATCATGATTACAATTCTAAAAAAAAAATAACTTACTCATTAGCATCCTGTATAGCCCTCCCATACTGCTGGTTGTACCAGTGATAGCATGTCTCCAAGACATAGTGGTCCAAGCACACTGATCTGAAGCCAGGGTGGTCAGTGATGCAGCCCACCCCTGTGCTTACTGTCAGTGATTCCATTTCTGGAATTTCTTGACAACAGCGGCATTCTCGGATTGAGCCCATGCCTGCACAGTTTGCGCACTGACACCTGCACACACAAAATTTGATACAAGTTTAGTTCAAATTCTCTGCAGTCTACAAACTCACACAAAAAAATTGATCTACTAAGGCAGTAAAACAACTGAAATGGACAAATTCACAACCAATGGTAGTGACCATTATGTCTAGACAAAACCATAATAAATTGTTATTCCATTGGAACATTGGTATATTCATACGTGTACTGATTTGGCTAGTTTTAGTTTTGGGGACTGCTACTAGCAATGATTGAGTGGGCATACTGACTACTCAGTAGGATGATGTTTTGACTAAAATTATAATCAGGAATGCGCATCACTTTCTGGCATGCATGAATTGCATCAAGGGTAAAAGAAGACATCGCACAAACTTTACAAATTACTGACTGCAAAACAAGCTCTACCAGAATCGATTCTATAATAGGAATATATACGAGGAAGAGTCTCACAATCACTGAATCAGTGGTAGTTTCTTACCAGTTGGTGGACATCAAACGATCGAGAGACTCGCTAAAATCGTCTCTGTCGGGTGTTTCCTCAACCTCAGCATCGGACAGCTCAGGTTCAAACTGGTATGGTTGAAGATCGTGTTCATTCAAAACCTCAAAATCACTACTGTAGCACGATAGTTCCAGTGATGAAACGCTGCTTGTTTCACTGTTTTCTTCATGGTCTGCCATGCCAATACAGCTGCTGACGTCACTGCGAGGGGAGATCAGCCATGGCTGCGTTTTAGATTCTTACTTCCCTTACCCTTAATTGCAGGTATGAAAACCCACTTTCATTGATCGATATCTATTAAACCAAAGGACTTTGCTTGCCAATATTTTGCATCTGGTACTATTTAGTAATGTTCTCTCAGCAGAATTTTTTTGACCGAGCAATGTGGTTGACCTTTAAACAAAAGCACCACGACTTCACACCAAAGTGAATGTGACTAGAAGTGACTACACTGACTCTTTCGCGTAGTATGGAAACAAATGTTTTCACTGAAACCGTAGTGGAAGTTTGACTTCCCTGCCACTCCTGGTACGAACAGGAGAAGTTTCAACATCTGGAGGATCTGGCAGTTCAAGTTCAACAGTCTCTGCGCCGCCAGAATCACCTGCCGCAGGAAATTTTGGAACAGTTTCATCTCGAATCTGCACCTCATCGCCTGTTGGGGCCCGACGAAGGTGTCGTCTGTTTCGTCTCAGTCTACCTGTCGGTGTTTGAACCACGTACGATCTAGTGGCACACTGCTCAACTACACGTCCGGACTGTCGCCATCCGTCTTCGCCGTCGATCTTTATTTTGACAGTCTCACCCGGCTCGAGGGTGGGAAGAGACTGGACACCATGTCTACGGTCATAGTTCTCTTTTTGTTGCTGCTTTGCTTGTCTGTCCCGTTCTTTGAAATCCTTCGCCACAGGTGTTTGGGGAATGAGGGATTTGGGGAGACTTGGGAGACGAGTTCTAAGCTGTCGCCCAAACGCCAACTCGGCTGGGCTTGCACCAAGTGATGGGATTGGGGTAGCCCTGTAGGATAGCAAGGCTAAGGCAACATCGCTTTGTTTCAAGATTGTTTTGGACGTCTGCACAGATCGTTCCGCCTCACCATTGCTCTGGGGATACCGTGGACTGCTTGTCACGTGCGTGAAGCCCCACGAGTGTCTGAAGTCTTGAAACTTTTCTGACGTGAATTGGGTACCATTGTCCGACACCACAATTTCTGGAACCCCGTGTCTGGAGAACAAGTCTTTCAGCTTGCCGATCACTTCTTCTGCTGTTTCCCTGGACAACTGCTCAATCTCAATGAAGCGAGAGTAGTAGTCTACGTATGACAGGTAGTTCTCTCCCCTGAATGCTAGTAGATCTACCCCTACTTTCTGAAATGGGTACTCAGGTAACTTTGAAGTAATCAAAGGTTCCTTTCGCTGTGTTGGTTTGCTTTCTAAGCAATGTCTACACCTCCCCACCATTTCCTTGATTTCCTGACCCATGCCTGACCACCAAACACACTGGTTTGCCATTTCTCTGCATTTTTGGATGCCCTGATGCCCGTCATGAATTTTACCCAGAATATCTTTTCTGTGGGAGAATGGGATTACTATCCTTGACCCTCTGACTAGTAATCCATCATGATCGCTCAGTTCATCTTTGACACTGTAAAACTCACGAGCCGCAAGTTTCACGTCTTCTTTGTATTGCGGCCAGCCCGATCGCGTGTACTCTAACGCTGTTTGAAGCGTAACATCTTCTTGTGTTGCTTTTCTGAGAGCTTCTAGCTTTTCATCTGAGACCGACCACGATGCGCGAACCGCGTCTACATGTACTTGAACATCTGTTTCAAGTGTGTTCTGTTCTGGACTCTCTGTCTCTGCCAGTGGAGATCTGGACAGAGCATCGGCGACAACCAGATTTTTCCCTGGTTCATATTCCGCGACAACGTTGTGACGCATCAGTCGCATCAACATACGCTGACACCGCAAAGGAGTGTCTGTGAGATCCTTTTTGTTAATCAGCGGAACCAAAGGTCTGTGATCTGTAATCAGCTTGAATTCCGGTAACCCTGTAAGATACCTTTGAAATTTTTCGCACGCGTAGACCCCAGCAAGACATTCTTTTTCGATCTGCGCGTATTTGCATTCTGCTGATGTGAGTGTTCGCGAACAAAACGCGACAGGTTTGAGTTCGCCTTCATACACTTGGTATAGGACTCCGCCTAAGCCATAGCTGCTTGCATCTGAACACACGACTGTTTCGCGACCTAACTCGTAGAACGCCAGCGTTGGTGCGTTTGTGATACTCCTTTTCACCTGCTCGAACGCCTGTCGCTGTTCACTATCCCAGATCCACTGTGTATCTTTGTGAAGAAGCGCGTTCAGTGGCTTAAGTATGTCCGCGAGGTTTGGAATGAACCGACCGAGGTAGTTAACCATCCCGAGAAACCGACGCAACTCGCTCACGTCTTGAGGCTCTGTCATCTCTATGATAGCCTTGACCTTTGACAGATCAGGTTGAATGCCGTCTTGGCTGATCGTGTGACCCAGAAAGTCAAGCTTCGTTTTCCTAAACTCACACTTTTCTTTGTTCAGCTTGAGCCCCGCCTGTCTTACGCGCTCTAGAACCTGCCTGAGACGTTCATCATGCTCTGCCTCAGAGTCGCCACTGACAACAACATCATCCATGAAGCAAACGACTCCGTCTATGCCTTGAAGCATGTCTTCCATGGTTCTTTGGAAGATTTCGGGTGCGAGTGAAATCCCGAACGGCAACCGTTTGAAGTAAAACCTTCCAAATGGCGTCATGAACGTTGTCAGTTTTGCTGACTCTTCCTGTAGAGGAATTTGCCAGAAACCGGAAGTCGCATCGAGTTTTGTAAAAACTTTCGCCCCTGCGAGTTTGTGTGTCATGTCTTCCAACGTTGGAAGTGTGTAGCGCTCCCGCTTGACCGACCGATTCAAACGTTTCAAATCAACACAGATGCGAACGTTTCCATTCTTTTTCAATACTGGCACGATCGGTGCACACCAGTCTGTCGGTTCGGTGACCTTTTCTATGATGCCATCCGAAAGCATGCGTTGAAGTTCTCTCTCAACTTTTGGTAACAACGGAATCGGAACGCGTCTCGGAACTGAAATGCTGTACGGTTCTGCGTCTTCATTCAGAACGATCTTGATTGGATCACATTTGACTGGGACGCCTATGTCCCCAAATGCTAAGTTGTTCATTTCATCTAGCCTCTTAACTAGACCTAGCTTCAAAGCTGTGCTCCTGCTGAGGAGACTATCTGTTTCCCCTCTCAAAACGTAAACTCTGAAGGTTGTACGCTTTCCCTTAAAGCTTGTTTGCGCTACGAACTGACCCATGTTCTCAACAGGACCTCCCGGGGACTCTAGTTTGGCATGACTAGTGTGAAGTTTGGGTCTTGGACTCATCTTTTTGAACTCAGATTCCGAAATGACAGATACATCAGCCCCTGTGTCTATTTTGAAATTGACCACCCTATTTCCTATGCTAAGGGAAACTCTCCATGGTGGTTCGTTTTCTGTGGTTTCTAGACTACCCAAAAAGAACTTCTCGCCCTGTTCAGAGTTAGTGAGATTGTCCAGTGTTTGCTTGGACCGGCACACAGACTGAAAATGGTTAGATTTACCACAGGCTCGACAAGTTTTCCCCATTGCTGGACAGACTGTACCTCTTTCGTGTGGACTGTTACCACACTTGTAGCACGAACGTTGGCCTGACTCTGCCGCCGCGCTGACTTGTGCTGCCGCCGCGCTGACTTGAGCTGCCGCCGCGATGACTTGAGCTGCTGCCGCGATGACTTGAGCTGCTGCCGCGATGGCCGGAGAAACCTTGAGCGCCGCCTCGGTGACCATGGTTACGGCCTCTTCCTCTCTGGAAACTGCTGCCGCCAACACTGGATTTGTTGACTTCGTCCACGTTGCTGCTGACGCCACGCTGCTCTGCCATCTGTGCCTTTACTTGCTCGTGCTGGCGAGCCATCGTCACTGCCTTGTCCAAATCTAGGTCTGGTTCGAGCTGAAGCTTTTGAGACAAGTTCTGATCTGTAACACCTAAGACAACTCTGTCTCGTATGGTGTTATCCCTGTCAGGGAACTCGGTGAATTCTGCTAGCTTGAACAGGTCACGAACATATTCTTCGATAGTTTCACCTTGTTGTTGGCTTCTCTGGTGGAACAGCGCTCTCTCGTGAATGAGATTTCGTTTGGGGGTGAAGTGGGTGTCAAACCGTTGCGCCACAATGTCAAAACTTTTCTGTTGTTCTGCTGTCAGAGCAAATTGTTTAAAAATGCTCTCCGCTTGTGCCCCCATTGCGTAAATAAAACTGCTAACCTGTACATCTCCGTCCTCCTTGTTGAGTTTTGACGCGAGACGAAATCTAGCAAATCTCTCGTTAAAATTAATATTAAAAGTCCTACGGTTTTGAGCCATTAAGGACTCTCTCTCCACGCTTGCCACCCGGCTGGCTGTCGAAAGTCAAAATTTTCTGGTGGTTTGAATCCTGGCATCTTGGTCTTTCTGTGATATGTCGCACGCTAATCACTCAAAGATTAATCCCGTCGCTGCCACCATGTCATGATGTCATGCTGTCCATGCACTCATAAATACTGAAACGGGTCCGTTCAAGTATAGAACTTTAATTTCAACTCATCAGGATTCTAACATGTCTTCTAGCCGCCATGTGCTAGCTCCCAGAAAGTGCTGGGCGGAAACACGTGACACGTGAATAGCACAAACGTATTGTAGTCTCGGCGAGCCATGTATGATACCATGACAATGATGTTATTCACACATACCCGTATGTAGGCCTACAGATACCGCAAAGATAAAGTTAATTTATCATTTTTGTCGAAACCAAACACACTGAAAAGAAAGGCAAACTTTTCACTCCCTTAAAACCATGTTGGCGCTGAAGTGGAGAGCAAAGTCAACCCTGATGACTCCTTTAATGGCAGATGTTTGGCGGTAAGGGGCTCCGTTCACTAAAACTTCAGCAGGACCGACGACGCACTGCAGATTATAACAGCCCGCTACACGTTGCGTGAAAGGAAAACAGGCCAAGTTCTCGTCATAATCCCCCACGCAGCATAAATAATATACAGTGCGTCGTCTGTGCCGCTGACTCTGCGCAGGTATATTCTGCCCATAAGGAGTAGAATTCCGCCACTCCATCCGACGGTCGACGCGTCAGAATTTCACGATTGTTTGAGTTTGGATAATGTGTCCTGAGGTCGGTTGGTCTCTTCTCTGTCTCTCTGTCCCTGACTCTGACTCCTTATTCTTTTTTGTCTCTGTCTCTCTCCCGATCTGACTATCTCTGTCTCGAGATCTCCCTCCCCTCTCATGTGTGTGTGTATGTGTGTGTGACAGTGTGTGTGTGTGTGTCAGTGTGTGTGTGTGTGTGTGTCTCTGTGTGTGTGTGGGTGTGTGTGTATGTGTGTGTGTGTATGCATGTGTGTGTGTGTGTGTATGTGCATGTGTGTGTGTGTGTGTGTGTGTGTGTGTGTGTGTGTGTGTGTGTGTGTGTGTGTGTGTGTGTGTGATTACTTTGTAACATTCGTCTGGTGATCTTTAATGTCGTATTTGCAACAGAGAGAGAGAGAATTGAATTGAATTGAACTTTATTTAACAAGGATTAAGATTTAAGGCTACGCCTTTTCTAACAATCTGTCCTTGTGAGAGAGAGAGAGAGAGAGAGAGAGAGAGAGAGAGAGAGAGAGACCGAGAGATACAGACAGAGACAGAGAGACAGAGAGACAGAGAGAGAGGGGGGGGAGAAAAGAGAGAGAGAGAGACAGAGAGAGAGACAGAGAGACACAGAGAGAGAGAGAGGGGGAAGAGAGAGAGAGAGAGAGAGAGAGAGAGAGAGAGAGAGAGAGAGAGAGAGAGAGAGAGAGAGAGAGAGAGAGAGAGAGAGAGAGAGAGAGAGTCTTGGTAGCCCCTCACCCTCTCCAACAAAAAAAAACTGAAGAAAGTTAACAGAACAAACTATAACCTATTAATCACCCATCCATTTATCCTTGTAGCTATAACCTCTTTCTATCATCCATACGTGCACCCACACTAAGATTTTCCCCGTCATTCACAAACTATTTTCGCTGCCTTTCTCTTGACAAATTGCATCGCAAACACGAAGATACAATGCCCGGCAATTGACTCTCATAGATTGCTCCCTACCCGTTTCAGTGCAAGTGTTTACCCGGGTAGCCAACCACCTGAAATCATTGCTCCAAAAGTTCAAATGCAACATCCGGCATAATGTGAACGGGTGTGCATTGACACCTCAGTTTTCAGACCTTCCGGTTTAAGACTTTTTCCCCCTTTCAAGACCCGATTATTTCCTCAGGTTTTCTCTTCATCGAAAAATCTAAATTTAAAGCAATGTTTAGACTCTCGGGCTTCTCTCCTCATTAAAAAAAATATATATTCTCACCTGTTTAGAGGTCTCACAAGGCCGGTTCCACTGTAGTTGACACACTCGAGTCATCACCTGTGTGAGTGGTGTTTTGCCGAGTGTAATATAGCGTGAGTGTTTTCTCTGAATAGCGCTGGAGATGGTAGTGTGAATGCAGGAGTTGGCAAAGGTATGCGAAAAACTTCTGACAGCGAAACAGGGAAGTCAAAGAGTTTTGTTCTTCCATGCGACACAGCTGCAAAGATGAATGACTTCAAAGAAAGGAGAAAAAAAAAATAAAGAAAGGAAGGAAGGAAAAGAAAACAAGAAGCATGCAGAGGAAAAAAAAAACCCACCTCTGCCTTCTCCCGCCGCCGCCACGACCACAGATCATCACCACGATTCCCCCAACAACAACAATAATAACAATAACAAACAAGCAAAAACAAAACAAAAACAAAAACAAGCACACAAACCATCTAACATACCACCCCCCCCCCCTCAATAAAAAAAAGAAAAAAAGAAAAAAAAAAAGAAAAAAAAAGAAAAAAAGGACAACACACATTCTCCCAAGACAGAAAGAAAGAAAGAAAAAATTCTGCAAATAACACCTGTGTCTTTTATTCATACATATGCATATGAGTGTGCCGAAAGTATGTTTTTGCATAAGCGTGCCCCAAAAATAGCAGATAAAGATTCGACAACAATAGACGAAAATCAAATAAGGAAGTTTTAAAACGCAGAAAAGCGAGAGAGAGAGAGAAAGGGAAATTATGCAAAGCAAATCTTTTACATAGCCCTGCAGGCCCATTCGGAGGTTTTTCTCTGAACGGTTGGCGACATTGCTGTCACTGTTAAATGCATATCTGTCTGGGTTTCCCAAGATTTAAAATTACGAAGAGACTAAAATGCGATGACCAACGTTATCGTTCATGAAAACTATGACTGGAATATTGTTAAAAAAAAGACAGCGATAACAACAACAACCATTTGTTCTATCATGATGATGACGACGACCATGATGATGGCGACGACCATGATGATGGCGACGCTGATAATGAGGAAGAAGAAAAAGACAACGACGACGACGACGACGACGACGACGACGACGACGACGGTGATGATGATGATTCTGAAGACGACGATAATCAAGAAAAATTACCACGAAGAGTTTCCTCAACATTGTAACAAAATCTGCCTTCTCCTCATCGTCATCATCATCATCATCATCATCATCATCATCATCATCATCATCATCATCATCATCATCATCATCATCATCATCATCATCATCATCATCATCATCATCATCATCATCATCATCATCATCATCATCATCATCGTCGTCGTCGTCGTCATCGTCATCATCACGGTCATTGTCATGATGGTCGTCGTCGTCGTAGTCATCGTCATTCTCCTCCTGCTCCTTCTCCTCCTCCTCCTCGTCGTCATCGTTGTCATCGTCGTCGTCGTTCTCCTCCTCCTCCTTTTCGTTGTCGTCAATTGCCTCATCTTCATTATCTTGCTCCTTCTCTTTAGTCAGCTTCATATCAAATGAAAGTCACTAATCGAGTGATTGTGCAAAGATCACTCATCAAGGAAAAGGATGGAGCAATCGAGTCGACTATCGTTTATCATCTAAAAAAAAAGAAAAGAAAAACAAAGAGAGATAAACAAAACATTTGAAAAATTGGTGTAACGTAGTGAAAGTCGGGTCCGCTCCACGATCAAACATGTTAATCAACCTCGCTATCGAGGCAGGACAGAACCTGACCTGGGGTCAGTTTTAATATTCATCACACGCGCTGTGTGTGTTTGAGTCAATGTTGTGACGTGGAGTTTATCCCGCGCAGGCAAACTTTGAGACCCGCTGTTTCCCTGTTTCCCTGCTCCTAAACATTTGTCAAATCACTCGGTGACAGAGACGATTTGACAGACGGTCGGATGCCCTGTCCAATACTCAATAGCAGCCAACTCTTTACAGGCTACAGCCTGGATACTGCTTAACTGTTTGGTAACCGAGATATGCAGACATGTCTAAAGCTGCAGATAAAAAAAACCGATAGGCGGTCGGATGCCCTTTTTTTAAGCAAGCATCGCTTTATATGCTTCAGTTTCGATGATACTGTCAAGCTGTTTGGTGACCGAAATATGCGGCATCTTTATTCAGAGTTGCAACTCGCGTGAGCAAAGACGATTTGAATCCAACGATTTCCTTGTATCCTTGCTCTTAAAGTTGAACGATATCCACAAAAAGCCACGGAGACAGTTGTTAAAAAAGGGATGTCTCCAAGCTTGGCCCACCTTAGTAGGTCCCAGCCTGGAGATGTCTCTTTTTTAACAACTGTCTCAGTGGCTTTTTGTGGATATCGTTCAAAATGTCAAATCACTTTGTGACAGAGAAAGCCTGACGGAGGGATGCTTTGTCACATAAGCAGCATCTCTGTGTATGTTGAAACAGTAGTGTATGTGAAGAAATATTGCGTATAAGCTGTATCGAAAAATGCCCGGATACCATGTCTCATAGCAAGCATCTTCTTACATATTACAGCGTGGATATTGCTTAGCTGTTTTGTGACCGAAATATGCAATCGTTTTTGAAGCATATAGTCTTCTTCAAGAGTTGCAACTCCCAAGGTGCAGGCTTTATTTCCGCTAGTAGTTCATTTGAGCAGACTGCTATTCTGTGGGAGTATGTTCGTGACCCCACCGTACCCCAAACCATCGATCTGCAAGTATGAATGCCAACCAGCGTTTGTGAAGATGCATTTGCCTCCCCCAACCCCGTATATTTTTTGTTTTCTGATTGTTTCACTTCACATGTAGCTGCATAAAACAACTGTTCAGACCTAGATGGATGCATTGCTCAGCAATGCAAAGCAAATATGTACTAAAATGGCAAACTAAGCTCATTTAAGTAACGTGCCGAAATATTGATGATAGATATAAACGTAACCTGGTTACTGGTGTGTTTTCTTTTTATTTAAACTAAGCTCTTCGGAAACTTTTTATTGACGCTGAGACATAAACAAAAACAGCAGAGAAAACAGCGTTAATTGCAATTAACTCGTCAAGGTAGATGAGACACTTTAACAATTGTTCGCCGTCACTACGACTCACTTTCCGTGCTATAAAAGACAACAACATGCTTGGCTGCATGCCAAGTTCTGATGAACCAGAAACTATTAAAACAGCGAAAAATTGCACTGGATGTTTAAAGTTGACTGACTCAGTTGAATACAAAGTCAATTAGATGAGAGTTTGCAGCTACAAAGGACGCGTTTTCTACAGACGCAAAAAGATGGAAAACGCTGTCAGATGACAGGGAAAATAGATGGTGGAAAAAAGTGCGAGACACGAAGCGTGGATACAAAGACTTACAGTGCAATGTGCAACTGCAGCTAAAATGTAATTACAGTTGAAAGAAGCAAGCACAAAGGTACAGAGAGACACAGACAGCAGAATGTAGGACTGTATAACTCATGTGTGTGTGTGTGTGTGTGTGTGTGTGTGTATTTGTGTGTGTGTATGGTGTGTGTGTGCGTGCGTGTGTGTGTGTGTGTGTCTGTGCATGTGTGTGTCTGTGCGTGTGTGTGTGCGTGTGTGTGTCTGTGTGTGTGTGTGTGATGAAACACATTATGATACTGTGCCAATCTGTTCTATGATTGAACAGTGCAAACTTTATATTACATTGTCAGCCAAATCTAATTTATCATACGTATTTAGGAAGCAGCTGTTATACTTTGAAAAGAGATAGACAAACAAACGGACAGACTAACAAACAAAAAGACATTGAAGATTCTGATCAGAAGAAAATAAGCCCAGACATGTTCAGTTGCTTGCTAAACAGGAACAGGATAGATAGGAATGTGCGCATAGCAACACCCCACCCGTGACAGTTTGCCATGCATCAGTTGCCGCTCCAATCAGTGACGTAGATGATGCCGGCTTGAGAGAGTGAGAGAGGTGCTGCCTGGTAAGCTTCTACAAAGTCTGTCTCTGTCTCTCTCTGTCTCTCTCTCTTTCTCTCTCTTTCTGTGGTCATGTTACACTGTTAGGACCAAAGTGGGTTTTTTTCTTGAGAGAGAGAGAGAGAGAGAGAGAGAGAGAGAGAGAGAGAGAGAGAGAGAGAGAGAGACACACACACACACACACACACCGCAGAGAGAGAGAGAGAGAGAGAGAGAGAGAGAGAGAGAGAGAGAGAGAGAGAGAGAGAGAGAGAGAGAGAGAGAGAGAGAGAGAGAGAGAGAGAGAGAAAAGAGATGCTGTCATGCTACGTCGAGCGTCTCTCACACTCTCTGTACAGTACGCCATCTACAGGTAATGCTTGAGTGGAGCTGGGGAGAGATGCTGCTACGCTTGGCCGAACATACCATTCTCTCCCTCCGTACGTTCCATGTGCAAAGAAAGGATCGACGTTTCCACTCCAGTGAACGTCAATTGCGCATCTTTTGAAACCAGCTTTTCAACAAACATCCCTCCGTTCTTCCTCTTTCCTTGGCAACTTTCCAGTCGCACATGGACACACACAACATCATTTTCCTGTGTTTCTACGTACGAGTATGAATAATTTTCGATCTAGAGTGAATGTTATGTGTGTAGTTTTTTTTAGGTAAATGTAGTGTTCTCGCGTTTGAATATTTGATATGTAGTTGAAGGGGAGGAGGAGGTGAGAGAGGAGAATGCGAGAGAGAGAGAGAGAGAGAGAGAGAGAGAGAGAGAGAGAGAGAGAGAGAAAGAGAGAGGTGGGGGAGGGAGGAGGTGGAGAGAAGGAGACTACACACACTCAGAGGTTGACAAAACCAGTGCATCTCAAGGGTTGCATTAGATCCCACAGTAACAACATCCACAACTAACTTAATCCGCCCTTCTCATATTTCGAACAGGATTTTCCAGTTCCTGTAAAAAAAAAGTCATTTTATGACGTATTATTTTTCACACACACACCCACCCGCCAACCCCTCAAAACTTGCACATCATTATGTGTCTTGTCTCGTTTGTTGCTTGAGAAGCTGAAACCCAACCTTTTGAGAAGCTGAAAGTACAGTAGAACCCAACCTTTTGAGAAGCTGAAAGTACAGTAGAATCCCAACCTTTTGAGAAGCTGAAAGTACAGTAGAATCCCAACCTTTTGAGAAGCTGAAAGTACAGTAGAATCCCAACCTTTTGAGAAGCTGAAAGTACAGTAGAATCCCAACCTTTTGAGAAGCTGAAAGTACAGTAGAATCCCAACCTTTTGAGAAGCTGAAAGTACAGTAGAATCCCAACCTTTTGAGAAGCTGAAAGTACAGTAGAATCCCAACCTTTTGAGAAGCTGAAAGTACAGTAGAATCCCAACCTTTTGAGAAGCTGAAAGTACAGTAGAATCCCAACCTTTTGAGAAGCTGAAAGTACAGTAGAATCCCAACCTTTTGAGAAGCTGAAAGTACAGTAGAATCCCAACCTTTTGAGAAGCTGAAAGTACAGTAGAACCCAACCTTTTGAGAAGCTGAAAGTACAGTAGAACCCAACCTTTTGAGAAGCTGAAAGTACAGTAGAACCCAACCTTTTGAGAAGCTGAAAGTACAGTAGAACCCAACCTTTTGAGAAGCTGAAAGTACAGTAGAACCCAACCTTTTGAGAAGCTGAAAGTACAGTAGAACCCAACCTTTTGAGAAGCTGAAAGTACAGTAGAAACCCAACCTTTCGAGAACCATACCCCACCCCCCCCCCTATTATGAGACTCCCTCCCATCTAAGATCTTGTTTTCCCAGACTGTGTGTTCATAACTTGTGTAAAAGATATCATTTCCGATTTTCTCAGTTTTGTAGAGGTCCTAAAAGAGGGATTCCACTGAATTCCAAAAATTGAACTCGGCTCCACCTTCCTTTCATTTCAATCTCCCTCCCCACCAAACTGCCTGTCTGTCTGTTTGAGTTTGTCCGCCTGTCTGTCTGTCTATCTATCTGTCTGTCTCACGATCTTCCTCCCTTTCTGTGCATGACAAAATTCCCCATCTTTCTCCCTTTCTGTGCATGACAAAATTCCCCATCTTTCTCCCTTTCTGTGCATGACAAAATTCCCCATCTTTCTCCCTTTCTGTGCATGACAAAATTCCCCATCTTTCTCCCTTTCTGTGCATGACAAAATTCATCATCTTTCTCCCTTTCTGTGCATGACAAAATTCCCCATCTTTCTCCCTTTCTGTGCATGACAAAATTCCCCATCTTTCTCCCTTTCTGTGCATGACAAAATTCCCCATCTTTCTCCCTTTTTGTGCATGACAAAATTCCCCATCTTTCTCCCTTTTTGTGCATGACAAAATTCTCCATCTTTCTCCCTTTTTTTGCATGACAAAATTCTCCATCTTTCTCCCTTTCTGTGCATGACAAAATTCCACATCTTTCTCCCTTTTTGTGCATGACAAAATTCTCCATCTTTCTCCCTTTTTGTGCATGACAAAATTCCCCATCTTTCTCCCTTTCTGTGCATGACAAAATTCCACATCTTTCTCCCTTTCCGTGCATGACAAAATTCCACATCTTTCTCCCTTTTTGTGCATGACAAAATTCCCCATCTTTCTCCCTTTCTGTGCATGACAAAATTCCCCATCTTTCTCCCTTTCTGTGCATGACAAAATTCCACATCTTTCTCCCTTTCCGTGCATGACAAAATTCCACATCTTTCTCCCTTTCCGTGCATGACAAAATTCCCCATCTTTCCCCTTTCTGTGCATGAAAAAATTCCCCATCTTCCTCCCTTTTTGTGCATGACAAAATTCCACATCTTTCACCCTTTCTGTGCATGACAAAATTCCACATCTTTCTCCCTTTTTGTGCATGACAAAATTCCACATCTTTCTTCCTTTCTGTGCATGACAAAATTCCACATCTTTCACCCTTTCCATGCATGACAAAATTCCCCATCTTTCTCCCTTTTTGTGCATGACAAAATTCTCCATCTTTCATCCTTTCCGTGCATGACAAAATTCCCCATCTTTCTCCCTTTCTGTGCATGACAAAATTCCCCATCTTTCTCCCTTTTTGTGCATGACAATTTCTCCCCGCTTGTACATGACAACATGTTCTCTGTATGTACACGACAAAAATTGTCCTGTCCATAAATGACAACACTCTTCATGTCTGTGCACGACAAGACGTTCACTATCTGATCATGACAAAAAAATCTCCCAGTCTGTGCATGACAAAAATGTTCCCAGTCTAAACATGACAACATTCTCCCTGTCTGTACATGACAAAATTCTCCCTGTCTGTGTATGACAACATTTTCCTTGTCTGTGCAAGACACAAGTCTCCCTGTCTGAACATGACAACATTTTCAATTTTTATCCCTCTCTATGTATGACAACATTCCATATCTTTCTCTGTTTCCGTGCTTGAAAACATTACCCATCTCTCCCTGTCTGTGCATGACAAAATTCTTCCTGTCTGTACATGACAAAATTCTCCATCTCTCTCCCTGTATGTGCCTGGGTAAGTATAACGACAACGCCAAAGTAACCCCTGTGTACCTTGGAGTGCGTCACAGAGCGTGACGCCCCGGCTACAATTTCCCTCCCTGCCTCATCACGTGCGTCTCACTCGTCTCTTGTCATGGGTCTCCTCTCATCACCAGTCGGGTCTACGTGTCGAAACCGTAAAGAGCTTTTTAAAGAATAAGTCACCGTCATTTTTTCTAAAGTGCATCACAAGAAAATGTGCCTCATAGGCTTAGAGACCTGTGGAACCATCTGTCAGTCCTTTCATTTCATTTCGTTTACAACATTATCCCATGGCTGGGCAGTTTGGGTCGCTTTATCCTCCAAATGGAAAGCTAGCCAAAACAAGAGTCGCGCTACCCAGGTGTGTGCGTGTTTAGGTGCCATCAGCCACCTGCGCTAAGGGCAGAATGACCGAGGTCTTTTACGTGCCACTGTGGTGACTCAGGGGGTGAGACATGGATACCGTTTCAAGTCTGAGTCTGCCATGAAGTCCGCAGTCTTCTGCAGTTCGGCAGCGGGTCCCCAGAGCTTGGTGCCCTGTGCTGAGATGCACGAACCGAAAGTGGGTGCCACCTAAACGGGAGATAACAAACCACAGAGCCTGATTGGTTGAAATCACAACACATCTCAATTTCAACCAATCCCACACTGCGGGTGGCTCCCGTTTAGGTGGTAACCTCCTCGCGCAGCTCAGCCCAGGTTGGTGCCTTCTGGCCAGTGGTGCTGGAGAGGCCATGTCTGAAATTGTGTCTGGTCAATCTCTACACAGTCACACCTAGCAGACTCTGCTACACCTATTATCTTCCATGGGTACGCTTTCAAGTATTAGCTTCTGCAGAGATAGTGAACATGTGCAGCCTCGATCATGTATATAATATGTCGGGTTTTTTTGTTTGAAAAAAAAGTGTTGTTTCTTCCCCTACGTGGACCGGCGCTTCGTTCGCATGAGCAAGTTGACGTACCACCTGCATGATCATTATGCACGAGCACTCTCCCGCTTGTGCTCTTTCAAATATTCTCAAAATAACTCTCTCTCTCTCTGACTCTGACTCTCTCTCTCTGACTCTGACTCTATCTGTCTCCCTCCCTCCCTCTCTTTCTGACTCTCTCTCTCTCTCTCTGACTGTATTTGTCTCCCTCCCTCCCTCCCTTTCTCTCTCTGTCCCTCTCTCTCCTTCCCTCTCTCTCTGTCTCTCTTTCTCTCTCTCTCTCTCTCTCTCTCTCTCTCTCTGCACTTACCAGGTAACCATACCTTTAAAAACATCCACCCGCTTCCCACCTGGATTCCCACGCTATCCCCATCCCCATCGCCCTCCACCCGACAAGGTTGCTTGCCTCTCAAAAGCGGGTGGAGGCAGGGTTAGCTATAGGGTTGCTTTACATTCTTTCGGGGTTTTGATGCCCCGGTTGGTTGTGCATTCCTGCGTATCAAGTTATACTTGTTTCTTTTGCATCACTCGACTTTACCTGTCAACAAAGTGTGTGTGTTGTGTTGTGTGTGTGTATATATATATATATGTGTGTGTGTGTGTGTGTGTGTGTGTGTGTACGTGTGCGTGTGAATGTGTGTCTGTTTGTGTGTGTCACTGTTGGTAGGAGGGTGAATGCGCGTGTGTGTGTGTGTGTGTGTGTGTGTGTGTGTGTGTGCGTATGTATGGTGTGTGTGTGCAGTGTGGTGTGTGTGTGTGTGTACGTACGTGTGCGTGCGTGTGAATGTGTGTCTGTTTATGTGTGTGTGTGTGTTGGTAGGAGGGTGAATGCGTGTGTGTGTTGGTAGGAGGGTGAATGCGTGTGTGTGTGTGTGTGTGTGTGTGTGGTGCGTGTGTGTGTGTGTGTGTGTGTGGTGCGTGTAAGTGTGTGTTTGTGTATGTGTGTGTGTGCGTGTGTGTGTGTGTGTGTGTGATGGTGCAATGGTTGTGCGTTACGACGTGAGCGTGCCGAAACATTAAGATGTGGGTGGCCATGTTTGTAATGGGAGGTGGTGAGTTGATGGACTGCATGGTTGAGTGAGTGGACAGCGCTCCCCCTTCTCTCCTCCCTTTCCTGTAAAATAAAACACGCACGAGAGTACGTTCGATACGAAGGCACCAGGTGAAATCAGTTTGAAGAATTCCTCAATGAAGACAAACAGACATTTCTGATTTTTAAGAAAATAATTCCACTGTATAAAAATGAAACAGACATCACTAACTATATTTTACACATATACACACATACAAACATCTGCCGAGTACATTCACATTTATTCAGCTGCACACTTAATCAATTAACCAACAACTTTACGAAGCATACAAATAAATTCCCTTTATGCTGCATCTTTGTAGTGTAGTGTGCATGTGTTCGTGGTGCTGCGAGCAACCAATATAACATATCGCAGGTGTTTTTGTTTTCATACCTGTAATACTTTTTTTTAGGTTTCCACCCTCTCTCCATTAACACACAAAAAGCATAAAAACGTACACTCTGCCACTCCCATCAATCGTTTTTCAGATGAAGCCAACCATTACAATTTGAAATGATTCATCTCGGGAGATAATGCCGAGTCATAGCAAAGTTACTGATGCTTGCGTGCACGCACACACACACATACACACACACACACACACACACACACACACACTCATGTCATCGCGTTCACATCATAACACACGCACGCACGTACGCACACACACACTGAACACTGACGCACGCAAACACGCATTCACCCTCCTACCAACACACACACATACACAGACACACGCACGCACACGTACACACACACTCTCACACACACACGCACACACACACATACGCGCACACACACACACGCACACACGCACACCCGCACACACACAAACACACACACAATTGTTAACCTCACAAGATTAGAAAGCAAAATGAGGAAGTCTAATTTCAATCAGAAACCACACCTCACATCTAAACGAAGCAAAAGTAGAAAGAGATCTGGGGGAAATCCAGACACAAGGAAGAGGGGAAAACGCAGCCTCTGGTATACAACTACGAGAAAGAAAAAAAGCGAAGAGGTTTAGAAATGATGTGAAAAGGCTAACACAGTAATGAAAAGGCTCACAAAAAATCGTGAAAAGGAGGGAGTGAGAACTGGAAACGGGTACGCATAACGCAAACCGCGTGATGATGTTGACACAGAAGACGCCGAGTTTGTCGAGGCCAAGAGATGCTTTTTAATCCGACGTGTACCTTCCTACTTCAACCTTCAACAGGTTTGGGAGACGAGTGTGTATACGAGTGTGTACAATTGGCGACTTCGTGGCTACTTGACTTGTTGCTTCTGAATGCGAACTGTTGTACTAGCCTAACTTGTTCTCTCTCCAGCCTTTGCAACTCACATTTTTTCTCCCACTTTATTTCTTTTGTTGCTCTTTTCATTCATCCTATATCCTGAAATTGGAAACTCAATCCTGCACTGCCTTCTTTTGATATGTGTTGCGACGTATTATTTATTCCTCTAGCTTTAAAACTTCTCTCTCTCTCTCTCTCTCTCTCTCTCTCTCTCTCTCTCTCTCTCTCTCTCTCTCTCTCTCTCTCTCTCTCTCTCTCTCTCTCTCTCTCTCTCTCTCTCTCTCTCGTGCGTGTGTATTCTTGTTCGGTTGTTCACGGTTGTGCATCTGCACAGTTCAGTAACAGATTCAATTTAGCTGTTACGGTTATCATTCAGTTTTAAATGGAAACGATTGTGGGGATGAATTTTTTTCCAGTTGTTGCACCTCGTAAAAACTGGCGAGTCGAAGTTTTCCCAGGTGTGCACATAACTTGAAATGACAATTTTTATGACGTGC
The DNA here is from genome assembly GCF_037325665.1 of Littorina saxatilis. Classification (NCBI taxonomy): domain Eukaryota; kingdom Metazoa; phylum Mollusca; class Gastropoda; order Littorinimorpha; family Littorinidae; genus Littorina; species Littorina saxatilis. The sequence continues at coordinate 42,004,390 of NC_090245.1, read as the reverse complement.
TATTTTCTGGGAAGAAAAGAGTGTGTGTGTGTGTGTGGGGGGGGGGGGGGGGGGGCTCGAGAGGAGGGGTGTGAGAGGCAGGTTTACAACCATAAGTGGGAACTTAAAGCTCACTCACCCCGTACCAGTCTCTGTCAGCGACAGCTTCTCTCGTAAACAAAATCTTTTCTTTTTGTCACATCTCTTTCAAACCCTGACCCAGTTATGAACACATTTTCTTCTTTCTTGCAGTTGTGAACATTTACTTTTGGCGAACGCTGCGTGCCTGTGTGTGTTTTCTTAGAAAACCAGTCAAGGATGCTTCCCTCAAAGGGAGAACTGATGCTGGAACGTACACCCCACCCCTGTCTCAACATAGGGTAGGATAGAGTAGGGGTGGGTTTAAAAAAAAGAATTTGGGGGGGGGGGGGGGGGGGGGACGATGGTCGATGTGTTTGGGGCGGGGGTCACCAAGCAGGGATGCTTTCCTCCAAGGGAGGACTTATGCTGGAAGGTACACCCCAATTTTTTTAGGATTTGGGTTGGGTTGGGGTAGGTTGTGGGGTGGGGTGGTTACATGTTCGGGAGGAGGGGGAAGGGGATGGGACGGGTATCATCAGCCAGTGACACACACACACACACACACACACACACACACACACACACACACACACACACACACACACATCAGGGATGCTCTGATACACAGGTACATGTATACCCTAGTCGCGTTAGGCTGGGAATGGGGTGGGGGTGATGTGGCTTAATGATTGTGAGGGAGAGGAGAGGGAAGGGGGATGTTGCAAAACGATGGGGAGGGGTGGGGGGAGGGGGGCAAGTGCGAGGCTTACCCATGTTACCCGGGTTGGTAAGAGTAGAAGAGGAAGGAAAAGGCGAAGGATTCGGATTTCTTAGAGAATCAGTCAAGGATGCAGTTCAAGTTCTCAAAGGGATGAGATATGGTGAACGTTACACCCCTGTCGCACAGAGTTGGAGGTTGGAGAGGGGAGAGGGAGAGGGAGATAATGGGAGGGGGAGAGGCAAACGAGGTTGAAGAGGGGAGAGGGAGGGAGAGGGGGAGGGGGAGGGGGAGAGGCAAACGAGGTTGAAGACGGGAGAGGGAGGGAGAGGGGGAGGGGGAGAGGCAAACGAGGTTGAAGAGGGGAGAGGGAGGGAGAGGGTGAGGGAGAGGGGGAGGGGAGGGGGAGAGGCAAACGAGGTTGAAGAGGGGAGAGGGAGGGAGAGGGGGAGGGAGAGGGGGAGGGGGAGGGGGAGAGGCAAACGAGGTTGAAGACGGGAGAGGGAGGGAGAGGGGGAGGGGGAGAGGCAAACGAGGTTGAAGAGGGGAGAGGGAGGGAGAGGGAGGGAGAGGGGGAGGGGGAGAGGCAAACGAGGTTGAAGAAGGGAGAGGGAGGGAGAGGGGGAGGGGGAGGGGGAGAGGCAAACGAGGTTGAAGAGGGGAGAGGGAGGGAGAGGGAGGGGGAGGGGGAGGGGGAGAGGCAAACGAGGTTGAAGAGGGGAGAGGGAGGGAGAGGAGGGGGAGGGGGAGAGGCAAACGAGGTTGAAGAGGGGAGAGGGAGGGAGAGGGGGAGGGGGAGAGGCAAACGAGGTTGAAGAGGGGACCCGGGGATCGAGAGGGGTAGGTGACTTCGCTCTATGTGATTTAAACAAAAAGAACCCCATTTTATATTAAGACTCAGCTCCAGATTCCTGCCTCAAATGGATGAGATGCTGAAAATGAGGTACATCCCTCTCTCTATGGGGAACCGGTAGGAGAATGAAGGTATAGGTTGTTTGCGAGAGGGGATATATATAGAGAGAGAGACACTGCGAAGGAGTAGGCAAGGGGGGGGGGGGGAGTTATGTCACCCAGCAAAGGATACCCGATCCAGGCAAAAAGATGCATTGAAAGCGACTCTAAAAGCACCCCGAATCGACGGAGACACACCTTGACCTGACGACGCGTTCAGCAGTGTTCGGATGTAAAGAAGAAGAAGGAGAGAAAAAAGAGAAAATAAAAATAAGAAGGCATGCAAATCATAGAGAGGTGAACGACGGGGAGGTGGAGAGAGCCGAGAGAGGGAAAGAGGAGATGGGTGGAGAGGGGGGGGGGGGTGTGTTGGTTAGGAGTTGAATAGAACGGATGTAGAGTTGCACCAATGATACCCTTGACGTGTGCTCATTGCAGATTTTAAATCAACATGCTAATTCAAACGCAGACTGTTGACGTACTTCAAAATGTGGTATTTTATGAGTTAGGCGACTCGACGAACCGGTCAATTTGACATATTGAACTCTACAATATGACTCACATTCTTCCGCTATCCTTTTTTTGCCTATTGTGACTATAAGAATACTGCTGGGTCTAATTTAAGACTCTGTGATTACCCTATGAGTTCACCAAAAGGTTAAGCCGGCGCATACGCACACACTCACACACGCGTACACACGTACGCACACACACACATAGGCACAGATACAGATACAGATACAGACACAGACACAGACAGACAGACGCACGCACGGACGCACACACACACACGCACACACACACACACACACACACACACACACACACACACATTCTCTCCTGCTCCCTTCACCGACACACACACGAAAAATGCAGGTGAACGTTATAAACCATGACACAACAAACCAATGTTTTTTTTCTGGCTCCGTTTCCTCCCATACCCAGCCCCTTTATCCCCCACCTCTCGATAAAAAAACCACCCACCGAGGACTCTGACTGCAATATTGCGGTAGCAACAGGTCCAGGTAGGAAGGGGAGGGGGTGGTTGCTTGGGGCGGGGTTGGGTGGGGATTGGTCGGTCTGAGGGGAGGGAGGAGGAAGTGTGAGTATGCGTGTGTGTGTGTGTGTGTGTGTATGTATCATTATGTGTGTTTGTGTGCGTGTGTGTGTTTGTGTGTGTGTGTGTGTGTGTAAATGTGTGTGTGTGTGTATGTATATGTGTGTGTATATGTGTGTTTGTGTGTGTGTGTATGTGTGTGTATGTGTGTGTGTATGTGTGTGTGTGTGTGTGTGTGGGTGTGTGTGTATGTTACAGGCATTAAGTGAAACCAGGCATTACACGTAATGCCTGAAATGTTCAGGCATTACGCGTAATGCCTGTGACCACTAGGCATTACACGTAATGCCTAAACATACCAGGCATTACGTGTAATGCCTGAAAATCATTGTCAGGCATTACACGTAATGCCCGAAACCTGTTACAGACAATAAGTGAAACCAGGCATTACGTGTAATGCCTGAATATCGTTTTATAGAATCGGTCGAACAACAACACCTTGACTCTCTCTCGTTTCTTCTTCTTCTGACACTCTGCGCACAAAGATTTGTAAAGTTCTATCGCACTCACACTTACGTGAAATTCAAACTGTGGTGAAGAGTATGTCAGAAATACATTATTTTACATTGCAAACCATCACTCATAATCGCAAAATAAAATGTGCATTCATTTCAAAGCTCACTTGATTGAATGTCAGTTACTATATTCACACCATGACATTTTGTCAACACTTTGTCCTTAAAAAATGTTCTCACCGCCATCCAAGAGGTAATGTGTATTGCTTCAGGCAATAAGCGTAATTTTGAGAGTCAAATTTCAGGCATTACGTGTAATGCCTGGTGTTTTTAGGCATTACGTGTAATGCCTAGTGGTCACAGGCATTACGCGCAATGCCTGAACATTTCAGGCATTACGCGTAATGCCTGGTTTCACTTAATGCCTGTAACATATCTATATATATATATATACGACTAGTGTCTGTCTGTCTGTCTGTCTGTCTGTCTGTCTGTCTGTTCGCGATGCACGGCCAAAGTTCTCGGTGGATCTTTTTCAAATTTGGACACCGTATTCAGCTACACCCCGGACACAACCTCATCGATGAGATATTTCAACACGTGCTCTCAGCGCGCAGCGCTGAACCGATTTTGGTTCTACCTGAGCTACCCGGGCCCCCATACCGACACACCAAAGCCGCTAGACCACATCACAACGCCAAAGTTCTCGGTGGATCTTTTTCAAATTTGGACACCGTATTCAGCTACACCCCGGACACAATATCATCGATGAGATATTTCAACACGTGCTCTCAGCGCGCAGCGATGAACCGATTTTGGTTTTTCTGTTCATTTCACCATTCCCAGTAACTCTTCCTTATCTTCTCCAGTGTTTTGCGTTTATCTCCCTTCCTTCGTGTGGCTTCAATCCATATTCCCGTTTCTACGTTACTATTTTTAGAATGTCACTGCGCTGTCCAGAACGCTTCCCTTGCACCCGTAAGTTGTTCTTACTGTCAAAGTGAAAAGGTCGAATCAATTTATAGCCACGCGAAAAATACACTGTCACCTATCTCTATATATTTATAGATATAGATATACAAATATATATACGGCTTCTCTGTGTGTGTGTGTGTTTGTGTGTGTGTGTGGGCAACACCTGTGGATTATAGAGTTCTGTTTGTGATGGGGTCTAGCGGCTTTTGTCTGTCTGTATGTTCTGGCATTTGAGAAGCCACAACAGATAATATAGGGCTAAAAAATAAGCTCTATAATTCTCAATCCCGTTTGACAGGACTTCGCCTTCAAAGGTGATTGTGGTGAACCGCCACGCTGTCTGTCTCTGTCTCGCGATTCACCCCGGCGAAGCCGGGTATTCCTCTAGTATATATATAACTTGTGTGTGTGTGTGTGTGTGTGTGTGTGTGTGCGCGGGTGCGGGTGCGTGACTGCGTGCGTGACTGCGTACGCGCGCGCACGCGTGTGTGTGTTTGTGTGTGCCCGTGTGTGTGTGTGTGTGGGGGGGGGGGGGAGGATGGAGGGAATAAGGCCGGGCCAGGGTAGGGTTGGGCTGGAATTCTTATTTTCAAATTACAGGGATAGCTTTTGACAAAACAGCCCGCTACCCGTATTCGCCGCGATGAAAACGGTTCAAGGAGAATAGACAGCATCCGGACGTTTCGTGTCTACCCCTAAATACCCGGCAAGCCAGCGATTAAAAACATTCACACATTCCTCTCCACGATTTTCGTCGCCATGGCTCTCCAAGCTACAGAAGCAGAGAATGTAGGACGTTTTAAACAGTAACCTGCGTAGGACGCGAAGCAATGTGCAACTTTCAACGCTGTCTTCGTGCGTGTCCTAGCTCAAAGGCAGTCTACAAGTTGTGTGCCAGATTACATTCGTGTCGCTCAAATCACTCATGCAGGGATCACGAACTTTTACAACACTCGCATGTGAAATTTGAGATCAAAACTGACAAACTTCGTTTGAAGTTAAAAAAAAAATGTAAAAAATGTAAAATAAATTGTTTGGCTTGTGACGAAGATTTTGTCACTGTAGTAGTGTCGTTTCTCTAGAACCTTCTAAAAACCTTCTTATGTACAAAGTGTCAAACTTCGACAGGTATGAAAACTTTGTTTGGCTAGTCACGAGTGTGTGTCACTGTAGGATCTACAAAGCTTATAGCGCAGACCTGTTCGCATCGTGTGAACGTTGTCATGTTAAACAGACTTATTGTAAATTCAGGTGACGAAGAAGGGCATGGGAAAAGTTTCTCTCCGTTGTCACTTTTTGTCGGGTTCTGATCCCCAAGAAACGCTATCTTATTGTACGGATGTGTGGGAATATTTCTTTTTTGAAAAGAAGAATATTTCAGGTGCTGCTTTGTGTGTGAAAAGGAATTAGCAATTTTTTTTTCTTTCTTCCTATTTCTTGTCGCGTTGTATTGATGGCTTGTCGCTGTTGTCATGCATGTTGGTAGGTCAGTGACTCTTACAAACAAAATACTGTAATGCAATTATATGTAACGAATAACTTGTTGTTATTGTCGTTGTTGATGTTGTTGGTGGTAGTAGTGGTAGTGCTGGGCTGGTGTTGGTGGTGGTGGTAGTGTTAGTGCTGGGCTGGTCAGTGTTGGTGGTTTTGAATCAAAACAGGTTGGTTTAATTTAAACAAGATTTTATTACAGAAATACAGGGTGGCATGTATATGCGATACAGACATTTGTGACCACACAACAAGCTAAGCTTATATTAAGTGTGGTTATAAATATGTACATCTAGATAGGAAATATTATTGACCGCTACAATAGTAAAGGAGTGAACGATAAGGAGGAAGAGGAGGAGGAGGAGGAGGAGGAGGAGGAGGAGGAGGAGGAGGAACTGAGAGAGCAGAATAATAAGACATGACCCAACACGACAACGAAGACAAACCAAAAGACGACTGAGCGGCCCGGAAAACCCCAAAGAACTTTGTTACAGAAGCTTACAGCGCAAGAGACACACCAGCACAAAACGCAAGAGGCAAGATTACTGTCTTTATCGTCCACATCGAGGTATCGTTTGTTGAAAGATGACACTGACCTCACCGCCCCCTGTCATTGTTCCGCTTCCTGTCCCCACAGTAACAGTTTAGTCTCTATCCATTGAAGGAGTTAAAACTGTGAGAAGTTTTGTCTGCTTCAGTCTGGCTCTCCAAAGAAGGCAGCAGTTTGAACCAGAGAAACCATTTTAGTCTCCTACTGAGAAGTAAAGTCTATCCTAGAGAGTTGTTTGCACACCAAGTGGAAGAACAGCACAGGCATCAACTCAGAAGATGACGAGATCGAACGCTTACAAGAGCACAACAGGTTATCATATTCAGGCTACAGACTGGTCACTGCAGGCTCCTAGCCCACCTCTACAGAATGAAGATCTCCCACACAGACGACTGCCCGTGTGGAACAAGCACGCCGACACCAGAACATGTCCTCCAGACATGCCCAATTACCTTTGCGGTCCTGAGAAACGAGTTCTGGCAACATTTGTTTCTTGAATGAATTTGTGTACATAGAAGCACCAGTTAAATCTGCATGACATGAAAACAAAAGAACAAACAACAACACGACCACCACCACCACCACCAACAACAACAACAACAACGACAACAACAACAACAACAACGACAACAACAACAACAACAAGCAGTTGATGGAATACAAATCTGGGCATCGACAGCAATCTGAATCGAGTTTCCTGGATTTTCTGTCAAATGTAAAGATACGGAATATTGCATCCAACAGGCCTACATTTAAGGTGTGATATGTTCACCCCTCTAACAGGCTACACTACTTTCTCAGGTATTTTTGTTTTGTTTATTAGAGAGAAAAAAAAGAAACCCAATGAATGTGTCCTCTTTCAGTCAATAATACCGAAAAGTTCAGCTACCAGATATATGTTCTTTACTTTCATTTGCAGAGGAATTGATTAACACAGGAAACCCTTAGTTTTGTTTAGAGTGCATCAAGGTTGCGAGGCTAACTCGTCTTCAAATAGGATCTGCGTTTGCACACAAAAAACACCCATTTATTTTAGAATAAAAATATGTATGGTACATAATAAAGGCGTATGGTGTTTCGCAATTTGAATATCAAGTATATGCATGTCAAATCGAATAATTATCAAGTTCTCGTTTTCTGATGTTTGTCATGAGTTTTGACTGAACATTAGGATTTTTCTATTGTCGACAAAAAATAAATGCTTTGTATTTACAATGTATTCATTCCATTAGAGACACCTTCAGGTGCTCTTCAGTAATCTATATATCCCACGTTTTCGTTTCACCCATTGCGCACAGCGAACACACAAAAATCTTTCTTTCAGTTGCTGAAAAGGATCAGTATCGGGTATCCCCACCCCACCTCTTCCCTGTTCCTTTCTCCACCCGGGGTATGGAGTTCGCTGGGGCAAAAGTTCTAATTCAGCAAGCTGCTTTCGAAAACGCCTTAACAGCACTATATAGGGAACGGAAGAACAAGAGCGAGAGAGAGAAAGAGAAAAAGCCGTTAGCTGATAAATAGCGATTGGAGTTCGCTGCAGCGGAGAAAATGCATTTACTTTGCGATTGCGAACAAAGGGTGACCGCACTTGCCGATACTCGCTCAGGGGGAAGTAAAGGCACCGTCCTTCCTGCATGCACGATCGTGTTCAACACCACATATCTATCCAGGCTTTCACTTGGACACATACCGAAAATCAACTGCATTCCGTTCATTAATTTAGCAGAGTGATAATAGGTTTGTTTGTTTGTTTGTTTGCTTAACGCCCAGCCGACCACGAAGGGCCATATCAGGGCGGTGCTGCTTTGACGTATAACGTGCGCCACACACAAGACAGAAGTCGCAGCACAGGCTTCATGTCTCACCCAGTCACATTATTCTGACACCGGACCAACCAGTTCTAGCACTAACCCCATAATGCCAGACGCCAGGCGGAGCAGCCACTATAGATTGCCAATTTTCCCCGAGTACGCAGTACTAGGGTCCAACAGACTTTAATTGTGTGTCTGTCTGTCTCGACTTAACAGCTTATTGCTGGGAAACTACTGGGCGCAGTTCGTTCAAAAGTTGATACACTAACTTGATAATAGGTCCGATTGATCGTATTAAAACTTCATAATGTTACCTGGGACCTAAATGCGAATTAATCAACAAAAACGACTCTTAACGGTGGGCGCGATTCGCGGTGGGATAGAACAGCCGTTCGGCTAATCCGCCAGCCAGCCAGCGACAGCGACACCAGGCTTTGCGTGCGTGCGTGCTTTGCGTGCGTGTATCACTGTGCGCGAGGACTATAGACATTTGAGTTCACTGGCGAATGATAGAGTTGGTGGCTTGGTGGAAAGCGTTTCCGACTATGGCTAAAGTGATCCGGGTTCGATTCCCGGCATGGGCTGTCTATTATTTTTATTTTTTTATTTTTATTTTATTTTATAATAAATTCTTGTTTACTATTGTTTATTATGAACGTTTTAATGATTTATTTTACTGTAATAATTTTTTTAATTGTGTAAAATAAATAAATATATATATTTTTTTTTAAATCCAAGGGATCCGGGTTCGATTCCCGGCATGGGCAGTCTATTTTTTTTTAAATTCTTGTTTACTATTGTTTATTATGAACGTTTTAATGTTTTATTTTACTCTAATAATTTTTTTAATTGTGTAAAATAAATTAAATTTTTTTTTTAAATCCACGTGCACAAGACAAAAACTGTCATACTGGGGGAGCGAGCCAGTCTGAAGAGTACTCGGGTCCAGCGCCAGCGTTTTTTTTATAAAGTCTTAGGTATGACCCGGCCGGGGGGCCGGTTCGAACCCACGACCTCCCGATCACGAGGCGGACGCCTTACCACTAGGCCAACCGTGCCGGTCTTGATAATAGGTATCACAAAGCAAAATGAGTTCAGCAAACAAACATCCTACTCTGCAGAGGAAGCAGCCAGGATGTTGGATTTTGTTATATCCCCAAGTGGAATCTTGAGCAGTTAGTTGGTGGTGAACATGATGGGGGGGGGGGGGGGGGGAGGAGGGGGAGGGGGGAGGGGGGGTAGCTTAGTTGGTAGAGCACTGGACTTATGATCCTAGGGTCACGGGTTCGAAACCAGGCCGGGACGAACCCGGTTCAACTTTATGTGCAGACTCAGAGACGGTATCCATATCCCACCCCGTGTTATCACAGTAGCACGTAAAAGACATCGGTCATTCTGCCAAAAGTGCAGGTGGCTCAGTTTCACACGCACACACCCGGGTAGCGTAACTCTTGTTGCTGCTAGCTTTCCACTGGGAGGAAGCGACCCGAATTTCCAGGCAAAGGGGTAATAAATTAAACGAAATGAAAATTACAACAACAAAAAATTCACTTTCCGCAAAAGTAATGTACATGTACCTTTAAATGATATGCAATGCGATGGAAGGCATGCAGAGGGCGTTGCAACCTATTCCAAGCTTTTGTAGTGACCTCGACCGCTCAGATTCTGTTGCTTGCTGTCTCTGCGTTACGTGTGGTTCTCTCTCTCTCTCTCTCTTTTCTCTCTCTCTCTCTCTCTCTCTCTCTCTCTCTCTCTCTCTCTCTCTCTCTCTCTTTCTCTCTCTCTCCCTCTCTCTTTCTCTCGTTCTCTGTCTCCTCTCTCTCTCTTTCTTAATGTTTCTTTATAAGTCCTCTTCCTGTCGCCCCCCCCCCCCTCCTTCATTCTCGCATCATCCGGCCTGTTCACTCCGCCTATCGAACTTCATCGGTGATTGTACTACATTCAATGACTTCCACGAACTCATACAACTGGGATTTTGCTGACATGGGAGGGAGAAAAATATGTTGTATGGAAACACCGGTGATACTTCCCCTTCACCACCCCACCGTATCCTACCCCTACCCCATCTTCCTGTATTTTGTGTCTACCCGGTTTTATTGAAGCTGCAAGGTATGGTAGCAAGACATGCAAGGGCATTCGGGGGACACCCACTACGGAAAAGTTGACGTGAGCACCAACTGCGCCAACAGGGTTCCAAGGACTGAGTGACTGGCGAAAAAGAAATGGGGGTCCTTAACGTCCTCACAGGAAATTGTCCTTTTAGGGACATGAGTTGGTGATACGCTAAAAAGTGACTGGCGTGCACATTTTCCTTGCAGAATAGACGAATTCCGGAAGTGATTCTGCTGGGTTTTTATTTACTTAACCCTTTCGCTGCCAATCAAAACTTCCTGACTGCCAGGGAATATTGGAGTTCGGGGTGTAATAATTCACAAAAAATTCTAGCTCCAAACTGGCAGTAGGTAGGAAAGTAAAACCTATGTTATTTTTAAAGGAAATTCAACCAAGAATCTGTTTTTAGTATCTAATCATGGAAATAATGCACAAGTGCAGGACGGGTATACCCGTCCTAAGGCAGTCAAGGGGTTAAAAGTAATGCGGCCTCAATTGAATGTGGAAGAGTTGCTCTCACTTCTATTTCATTGCTTTACCATAGAAACACTGAGGCAAGCTACATCTGACATTGTAGGCTTGCCTTAGTGTGTCTATGGAAACAAGGGAACGCATGCATTCTTCCACAACCCATAACAACTTGACAGAGTTATTTTCGAACATGGTCTATTGCATCCGTTTTGGTTTTAAGATGCGAACAAAGTATTAAGCCTGTTATTGTTCGAAAAATCTAATGTTAATTTTAAAGCTCGAAAAACGTCCTCTTGTGGTCTGTCTTGCCGGTAAATCAATCAATCAATCAATCAATCAATCAATCAATCGTTCCATTCATCCATCCATCCATCCATCCATCCATCCATCCATTTATCCATCCATCCATTCATCCATCCATCCATCCATCCATCCATCCATCCATCCATCCATCCATCCATCCATCTATCCATCCATCAATCCATCAATCAATCAATCAAACAATCAATCGATCAATCAATAAATTAATCAACCTCAAAGACAAAAGCAACATTTAGAACAGACTCAGCAACTGTACCGTCGGCCTCAAGCATTTGCAAATTCCCCTCTGCAAAAATGCCTAAAAAATCAAATTACATAGTTATTGTACGTACAATAAAAAAAATAAAAAATAAAAAAACACAACATCTTCAGCCCTGCAAGTTAACAAAGAATGGCATTGCACCATAAGAACGGGATCTACATGTACCACATTAAGAAACAGCTAAGTACACGTACAGTGTCCCAATGTCTTTTGGAAAGACCCCCGATTTATGACTTCCCCCTTGCTTAAGACCTTGCCTTTAAAGATTTTTGTTCATAACCTCTGTAAACTCACTTCCAGTTTAAGATTCCCTCCCCTCATAGACCATTTATCCTGGACCGCCAACTAGCTCTCTCTCCGCTCTTTCTCTCTATTACGAGGTAGCGGCCTCTCGCATTTAGGAACCTACGCTCACATGGTCTTTCAGAAATCAGGGGGATGTCATATCCGGTGTCGATTGTAAACATGGACGAAGTTGCTGAGGTAAGTTCTGAAAATGCGAAAATAAACTCAGCTAAGGTGCATATGGAACATGTTTTTCGATGAGTTTTGTTAAGTTTAGTTTGGAGTTTTGAAAAATCCAGTTCACTGTCACCTCCCATTGTCACAAATAACTGGAGCGTGCTTTCTTTTCACTGTCTTCGAATCGCTGGCCTTTCAAACCGGACGCTAAGCGCCCCTGAAAGTCGAGCGTCGTAACCTCGAAGGGTCACGTGACGAGTTGGCGGTCCAGGCTATTTGGTCTATGGTCCCCTTCAAGACATCCCTCAGATACTTTGAGGTCTTAACAGGGAATTTCCACTGTAGGAAATGGGGAAGCACGGCATGGAGGGAGAAGACGTTTTGGGGAGGGGAGGGGAGGGGGGGGGGGGAGCAAAAGGCGTGGATTTTTGAAGATGCACAAAGAAAACACAAACGGCACAATCTTTGATGCAAGCAGTTTTTTTTCCTGTAATATCTGGGCCAGGTCCCCCCCCACCCCCACCCAACCTCCCTCCCACCCCTCCTCTTTCTTTCTTTCTCTTTTGTTAACTCATCACAATCATCACACACACACTAATGTCCCTCAGCCACGTTCTCACGCACATTTAATTACTTGCCCACCTCCGGTCTTTTTTCCTTGAATGCTAAATTGACATCAATAGACGCTGGTAAACATACCCGGGTATTCCCCCTTGATACCGCATTCGTGTTGGAAGTGAGTCGTCTCCCGTAGTGACAAAACGTGTGCCCATTCAATTTGTACCGTTATGAAATATGATCTACGGTGGTAGGATCACTGATTTGGGGGGGGGATCGAGGTGTTGATTTCAATTATAAGAAAGTTTTCCTCTGCTGTAAATTAGTGTCAATCACCGTTGTCGTTAACAGCGAACAGTTAAAAGTGAACAAAGCATCTCTATTATTTTGTTCGTGAGTGAACACGACTATTTTTTTGACATATATATTTAGTAGGGGGGTGGGGGTGGGTGGGGGTGGGGTCGGGTGATGACGTTGAAAGGGGTGGGGGTTGGGGGGGGGGAAAGAGGAGCAGCTTGCATTATTATCCTATTGGTTGTCCCCAATTTGATGCTCACGTGTCATATAGTATTTGAGGAAGTTCAATGTGCGTGACGCTCGTTAAAACTCGATTTATGATTGCCCTCATTTTGAAATGATACCCCCCCCCCAAAAAAAAAGGGGGGGGGGGGCATTGTTGGGGAAGAGGGTGGAGGAGGGAGTGGGGGGCATGCGCAACGGGACTGGCTTACTATTGGAGTTTAACATCCTCTCAGACCAAATTGCCTATATTCGGACAGGGCATTTGTAATACGCAGAAAAAACGAGTATGGTGTGACATTTTGACTCGAACAAGCTCACTACTGCTGTCTTCTTCGGCACACCGAATTACGTTTATGTGGTCAAAGTATCGAGACACGATCATAATGACGAGTAGCGAGAGATGATGATTGCTTGTGTTTTTTTTCCAAGCCCTGAAACTTTTGCAGTGAGCTTGGGATCTTCTTATCGTGTGCACGACTGCACACGCGGACGCTCGGACACCGAAGAGAGTGTGCACAAAGATGACCCTGTGAAATAAATAAATCCCTCGCCGAACAGGCAAGGAGACAGAAATGGACACACAGAAGAAACATGGACGACAAAGTATTGGTGACGATAATGATGCGATTTTTAGAAGACTCAAATATAAGGGCTGTGCAAGTTAAATACTTTTTTTCTGTAAATTCGTAAATTGTAAATTGGTTATTTTGCTTCCTATAATCTTGAAAGGAAAAATAATTTTTCCACCGTACACTCGCTCATTAAACGTTCAGGCCGCTTTGGGTAAATCAGAATAAATGCTCTTCAAGCCGGACAACAACTTTAACTTCTGCACATCTCCTACCCATCCCTCTTCTTTTATTCATCTTCTTTTCCTCCTTCCTTCCTTTACTGACAAAAGGGTCTTTCCTGGCAAAATTGCTTAGGCACAGTTAATAATTGTCTACCTATACCCGTGTGACTTGGAATAATAGGCCGTGAAAGGTAAATATGCGCCGAAATGGCTGCAATCTACTGGCCGTATAAAATTTCATCTCACACGGCATCACTGCAGATCGCCTAGAACTGTACCCACGGAATATGCGCGATATAAGACTCATTGATTGATTGATTGATTGATACTGTCTTTTTTTATCATCATTATGCAACGTTCATTACGTTATTAATAGATTTGGTTTGTTGAGACAAATTTTTCAGCCGTTACCGCCTTATGTTGTACTGTCATGCAGGAACACCACTATAAGCTTCTAGCTTGTTGCTGTTTCTGTGAACTTTGTATACATGTCATGATTGTAACCTTTGTTAAAATAAACTTATGTTTAAACCAAGAAAAAATAACGAGCAACCGAGATTAATAATCATCTTTGCGTCATTAATATTTGTCTGTTGTGTACCTTGTTCTTTTATTTAATAAAAACAACAAAACTACAACAACAACAAAAACAAGAAAGGTTAAATTATTGGAACGTTTAATTCATGAAAAAAACACACCAGTCACAAGAACTTCGACCTATCGGCCTTTAATGTAGACAAACAAGACACAAAACACAAACAAAATAAGACAAACAAGACACAAAACACAAACAAAATAAGACAAACAAGACACAAAACACAAACAAAATAAGACAAACAAGAGACAAAACTAAAAAAAAATAAGACAAACAAGACACAAAACACAAACAAAATATGACAAACAAGACACAAAACAAACAAAATAAGACAAACAAGAGACAAAACACAAACAAAATAAGACAAACAAGACACAAAACACAAACAAAATCAGACAAACAAGACACAAAACACAAACAAAATATGACAAACAAGACACAAAACAAACAAAATAAGACAAACAAGACACAAAACAAACAAAATAAGACAAACAAGAGACAAAAACACAAACAAAATAAGACAAACAAGACACAAAACAAACAAAATAAGACAAACAAGACACAAAACACAAACAAAATAAGACAAACAAGACACAAAACACAAACAAAATAAGACAAACAAGACACAAAACACAAACAAAATAAGACAAACAAGACACAAAACACAAACAAAATAAGACAAACAAGACACAAAACACAAACAAAATAAGACAAACAAGACACAAAACAAACAAAATAAGACAAACAAGACACAAAACAAACAAAATAAGACAAACAAGACACAAAACACAAACAAAATAAGACAAACAAGACACAAAACACAAACAAAATAAGACAAACAAGACACAAAACACAAACAAAATAAGACAAACAAGACACAAAACACAAACAAAATAAGACAAACAAGACACAAAACACAAACAAAATAAGACAAACAAGACACAAAACACAAACAAAATAAGACAAACAAGACACAAAACACAAACAAAATAAGACAAACAAGAAATAGTGATTCCATGTCACTTACCTTCGAGTGTGATTGAAATGTTTCCAAGATGGTCATAGCAATGAAAAAGGCAAACTTTTTTAAAAAATTCTTAAGTGGGAACGTTAGCCGCCTATCTGTTTTGGGCTTGGTCTATTATAAAGATAAACCGATCAAGGCTGAATGCTTCTTTTTTTTTATCAATTAAACGTTCCATTTATTTAACATGAGTGAACGTGGGAGTCTTAGCCCATGAACGAAGAAGAAGAAAAAAACCCGTTCCATTTACTTACCATTCTTATTTCCTCTTGGGATTGTCAGATGTCATCAATGTAATTTTTATTAAGGGAGTGGACTTTTACAAGTTTGGCTTTGCAACTTTGCCGTTTGAATACTCTTTGACAGACTGCTAATCCAAATTGACGATTTGTATGTGACAATGTCAAACTCAATGACTGCTAACCCTATCGTCCTCAACTCCCCCTCCCCCCCCCCCCCATCACCAATTCCCTCCCTTCAGATACTTTCCCCTTGCAGTGGCTGGAAGGAGTATACATGTGTATGTGTGTGTGTGTGTGTGTGTGTGTGTGTTTGTGTCTGTGTCTGTGTGTCTGTGTCTGTGTGTATGTGTGTGTGTGTCTGTGTGTCTGTGTGTTTTTGTGTGTGTGTGTGTGTCAGTGTGTGTGTGTGTGTGTGTGTGTGTGTGTGTGTTTGCAAGTATGGGGGGGGGGAGAGAGAGTTTAAGGGAGGGAATGGTTTGGAGGGGGGGGGGGGGGGTCGATGTTTTGCCGAATCTAGGATGTGTTCCTGAATTCGATACACCAGGAAAAAAGCGGTTGACCTGGGGATTTAAACACCAATGAAAGGCCTATTTCAAAGCCATATAGCACTCAGTGTTCTCAACACAAGAAAGGTTCCTCGGGGGAAAACACAATGTGGTTTATTCTAGTGTAACACATTTTCAATGGGGAAGTCAAGATTACAACGAGAACGTGAATAATGACATCTCTCCTCTCTAAGTATTTGTGTGTGTGTTTGTTTCAAGACCTTGTAAACGTCCTTCCGGTGTCATCTGTCATGTAAATCACGATTAATCTCTTCCCACTCTCACATGCAATAAGAGCATTCCTCAACTTGGTCACATCCCGGGCCAAAAATCTACAGCCTACCTGCTTTCTACCCGGGAATCGGGAATTCTTTGCTAAATTAGTTTCGTAAAAGACAACTGTGTCAATTTGCAAAAGTAGGCTAAATCGGCAAAGAATTCAGGCAAGGAGACAGGAATGGACACACAGAAGAAACATGGAAGAGAAAGTATTGGTGACGATAATGCTGCGTTTTTTTTATAGGGTAGGACTCGGGAAATCTTTGCTAAATTAATTTTGTAAAAGACAACTGTGTCTATCTGCAAAAGTAGGCTAAATCGGCGAAGACTTCTTCTTCTTCTTCTTCTTCTGCGTTCGTGGGCTGAAACGCCCACATACACTCGTGTTTTTTGCACGAGTGGAATGTGACGTGTATGACAGTTGTTTACCCCGCCATTTAGGCAGCCATACGCCGTTTTCGGAGGAACCATGCTGGGTATTTTTGTGTTTCTATAACCCACCGAACTCTGACATGGATTACAGGATCTTTTTCGTGCGCACTTGGTCTTGTGCTTGCGTGTACACACGGGGGTGTTCGGACACCGAGGAGAGTCTGCACAAAAAGTTGACTCTGAGAAATAAATCTCTCGCCGAACGTGGGGACGAACTCACGCTGACAGCGGCCAACTGGATACAAATCCAGCGCGCTACCGACTGAGCTACATTCCCGCCCAGGCGAAGACTTCACTCTCGGCGGCACAGGAAACACCCAGCCCATAGATTGTTGTACGTGTCTAAATGGAAGGATGGTCTGATCCCATGTAAAGGCCTGAACAGATCTGTGTTGTAATAAGTGTGTAAAATGATGGAAGGATGGTCTGATCCCATGTAAAGGCCTGAACAGATCTGTGTTGTAAGTGTGTAAAATGATGGAAGGATGGTCTGATCCCATGTAAAGGCCTGAACAGATCTGTGTTGTAAGTGTGTAAAATGATGGAAAGATGGTCTGATCCCATGTAAAGGCCTGAACAGATCTGTGTTGTAAGTGTGTGTAAAATGATGGAAGGACGGTCTGATCCCATGTAAAGGCCTGAACAGATCTGTGTTGTAAGTGTATAAAATGATGGAAGGACAGTCTGATCCCATGTAAAGGCCTGAACAGATCTGTGTTGTAAGTGTGTAAAATGATGGAAAGATGGTCTGATCCCATGTAAAGGCCTGACCAGATCTGTGATGTAAGTGTGTAAAATGATGGAAGGATGGTCTGATCCCATGTAAAGGCCTGAACAGATCTGTGTTGTAATAAGTGTGTAAAATGATGGAAGGATGGTCTGATCCCATGTAAAGGCCTGAACAGATCTGTGATGTAAGTGTGTAAAATGATGGAAGGACGGTCTGATCCCATGTAAAGGCCTGACAAGATCTGTGTTGTAAGTGGGTAAAATGATGGAAGGATGGTCTGATCCCATGTAAAGGCCTGAACAGATCTGTGTTGTAAGTGTGTAAAATGATGGAAGGATGGTCTGATCCCATGTAAAGGCCTGACAAGATCTGTGTTGTAGGTGTGTAAAATGATGGAAGGACGGTCTGATCCCATGTAAAGGCCTGACAAGATCTGTGTTGTAAGTGTATAAAATGATGGAAGGATGGTCTGATCCCATGTAAAGGCCTGAACAGATCTGTGTTGTAAGTGTGTAAAATGATGGAAGGATGGTCTGATCCCATGTAAAGGCCTGACAAGATCTGTGTTGTAAGTGTGTAAAATGATGGAAGGATGGTCTGATCCCATGTAAAGGCCTGAACAGATCTGTGGCAGTTTGAATAGTGGGATACATGAGGAGGATGAAGGCAGCAATATTTCGTGCTTCAGTGGGGTGTGCACGTACAGCATTCAAGGAGATCCACAAGCAGATCATCATACTTGTAGATAATATACCTGTGGGAGAGCATAATTATGCCGCCGAATGTGCACACGCGGGTCAAACTGGCGAAGAGAGACGGGTGTGTATGTTACCTGATTGGATTGTCGAGGAGGGGGGGGGGGGGCGGGGGAAGGGAGGCTGACATACACCCCTCCTTTTAGATCCCCCTTTTAGATACTCCTCCCATCAACCATGTCTCACGGACGAGAATGCAGACAGACAGTAACAAACGTACAGGAGGACGTACAGACAGACGTACAGAAAGACGCACATACATACGTACAGATAGACCTAGAAAACAGAAAGACGTACACCACTTCATCTTGTATCTCAGTTCACCCATACGTAGGCTACTAACTTGTTGAACAATATAAACCCTTCTTGCACTTAAACCCCATCTTTCCCTCCCTCTTTCCAGCCGCACCCATCTTCCTAAAAAGACGCTGGATATTGCAGAGGGCAAAAGCTCTCAACAATATACCGTTGCCTATCGCTGACGTCGTCTCACCCAGTCTCGGTAGATCTCCACTCGACATCCCTGATAGCGACGGCAATTTATGGGCAGACGACCAAGGACATCCCCACCCGGGGTACTCGAAGCAGCCAAACACTTGAGTGAAGCTGAGAGAAAACCACTCACGCCACCCCCAGCGACAGAAGAGGGTAGCTGCTTCGCTCCCGTGAAAAAGATGGATTGCTCTTCTGCGGTGGAGGAGGTTAACTGGAAGGATTGATTTTGTTTTCCCTGTCGTCATCATCAAGACGGGTTTGAATAATCCGAGAGACAAAATGGTTGTGAGTTGTGCACCAGTATGGCATTCCATTTGTCAAATAATTATTTGGATACTTTTTCATGTTTTTTTCACCAGTTTTAGCTAAATAATCATTATTTAGAAGCTCATGTGCTAAATAAGTAATTGTTTATAAACAATGTAAAACAATTCTAAATAATTTTTTGTTTACGTAAACCATTCATTATTTACCTAAACAATTCATTGTTTACGTAAATAATTCATTGTTTACGTAAACAATGATTTATTTAGCAACATTGCTGATTGTTTACAAACAATGTAAAATACGTCTAAATAATATATTGTTTACGTAAACAATATATTATTTAGACTTATATTACATTGTTTATAAACAATCAGCAATGTTGCTAAATAAATCATTATTTACGTAAACAATGAATTATTTACGTAAACAATGAATTGTTTAGCCAACACATTTTCCATTATCTAGGGGTTTCTAGGATTCGCTTCTGAACTAAGTTTTATGTCTTTTAGTGATTACTATAACTGAATACAAGGTCTCTCCACACACTCTTATCTTAAAATAGCTGTTGTTTGGATATTATTTTGTTTATTTTACAAGCCGAAATTGCTGTACGAAAATAACTGATCTCAAACACAGTCAAAGGTCAAGGTCAATTAAGGTTTTTCCCTGCCGGGAGTGTTTAGTGTTTGCATTTTCTTGCTTGAAGTTGTTGAAACACAGTTTGTTCCCCTTATGTTCTCTGTAACTTACAGATAAAAAAAAAGTTTAATCATGCAGTAAGAGAAATGGAAAGAGAAAGTTTTTGTTGAGACAGAACAGAAAACTTAGGACGGAAAACTTTTTTTCAACAACTTCAAGGGAGAGAATGCAAAGACTAAACACTCCCGGTCATGACCTTGACCTTTTGTTTGTTTTCGCATTCAGTTCCTTTCGTACGGCAATTTCAGCTTGTAAAATAAACAAATTTACGAACATTTTCTGATAAATAATGTTTGGAGATACCTTGTATTCAATTATAGTATATACACAAAGAAAAAAATGAAGCTTAGAAGTCAATTCTTGATTCCCCTGAATAATGAAAACTGCTTTCCCTAAACAATGAATTGTTTAGGGAAAGCAGTTTTCATTATTTAGCGAATCTGCTAAATAATGCATTATATAGGTAAACAATGATTTATTTAGCAACTGCTCACTTTATCCACCCAAAAAATATTATTTTGTGAAATAAGTGATTATTTGTTTAAACAATACATTATTTACGTAAACAATGAATTATTTACGTAAACAATGAATTATTTACGTAAACAATGAATTGTTTAGGTAAACAATGAATGGTTTACATAAACAAAAAATTATTTAAATTTTTTTTACATTGTTTATAAACAGTTACTTATTTAGCACATGAGCTTCTAAATAATGATTATTTAGCTAAAACGGGTGAAAAAAACATGAAAAAGTATCCAAATAATTATTTGACAAACGGAATGCCATACACCAGTGGCGTGAAAGGAGAAGAATCACAATATCTGTTTAACTGGTTACGGTACAAGTGTTATACACGAACACAAAAAGTGCATTAGTAAAGAGTATTTACTATGCAGGTGGTTCTTCTGATTTAGTTTATCCATTTATTTGTTCTAGTTAGTTGTGAAGGACATTTAGATTATTATTTTTTTTGTTTACGGATCAATGCTTGTTGTGTCCGAGTGCATTCTCATTGTATGTGTGCGTGCGAGTTAGTTATCTGTTGTGACTGTTGTAGGAAAGCCGAAATAAAACTTTGAAACCTTGACACCTGGAGAGGTAAGGAAATTCGAGATTTGCGTGCGTGCGTGCGTGCGTGCGTGCGTGCGTGCGTGTGTGTTTGTATTAGTGTGTGTATGTATGGGTATGTGAGAGAGAGAGAGAGAGAGAGAGAGAGAGAGAGAGAGAGAGAGAGAGAGAGAGAGAGAGAGAGAGAGAGAGTGTGTGAGAGAGGGAGAGAGTGAGGGAGAGAGAGAGGGAGTAAGAGAGAGAGAGAAAGAGAGAGAGATAGAGAGAGAGAGAGAGAGAGAGAGAGAGAGAGAGAAGGAGTAAGAGAGAGAGATAGAGAGAGAGAGAGAGAGGGAGAGAGAGAGAGAGAGAGAGAGAGAGAGAGAGATTGGATTGGATTGTTTACTCATTTAGGCCATAGCCCCTTATGAGGGGGGTGAACATATATACAATGACATAATGACATTTGCACACAAATCAAATGAAATAAATCATACACGAACTAAGACATTACATTTCAAATAAAAGTATCGTAGGCTTACATGAACTACGACATAACAACACTACGTAGCCGAAATGCATTGTACACATAAACTGACAACTTTCGAACAA
>NC_090245.1:41970533-41978033 GCF_037325665.1 Littorina saxatilis | reverse complement strand
ACTAACCCCATAATGCCAGACGCCAGGCGGAGCAGCCACTAGATTGCCAATTTTAAAGTCTTAGGTATGACCCGGCCGGGGTTCGAACCCACGACCTCCCGATCACGGGGCGGACGCCTTACCACTAGGCCAACCGTGCCGGTCCCACTATATGATACTTTTTATGATGCTGGTGTCATTTTGGGGCCCCTGTTTCATGCTCCCTATCACTTCACAATATAATATACTGAAATATATTCAATGTCAGTTCTCATTTAAACTTAGGTAATATATATTAGGCAATCCGCAAAAGAAGTTTTATCGACGTTGAAGATGTGTGACAATAGGTATCACCCAAAATGGGGTCAAAATCACCCACACTTGGACCAACATTTTTTTTCCTGGAATGGTAGTACGACAGTAAATCACGAAAATGAAACAAGGTCAAGGGTTTTGCGTGACGTGTATTGCTTATATAGTCTTGAGTCGAGCGTTTGAAAATGCCTGAGCCTGAAGGCGGGCGTAACTTACACCTCTTAGTATCAGTCTGCCTTAGAGATGAGGACGACAGTTGTATTTATGACCAGAATAGCGCGCTGCATTTTCCTGCATAGAACTAATTCGCGTCTGCCGTGACGGTGCCTGAGCTAATCACTGGCGGGCACTGCTCCCAGCCCAACACACGGCACTGTAAACATTCCCCGGGCCGTCCCTTCACCTCTCTCGCCACCATCCGCCCTACCCTTGGTCTCATGTATTAAGCCAGAACCTGTGAGTCAAAATAAATGTACTATATATATAACCGATTATGCGTCGCGCGAGGTTAAAGGGTAAAGTTGGCAACGGAAAAGCCCTTTAAGAGTTATTGTACGGGAGGAAATCCCACTATTAATAAAGTGTGAAATCAATGCAAAGTTATAGTTTGTCATATCATTATTATATGAAGTCTTATATATATCGCGCGCGTATCTCCAGACTCGGACTCAAGGCGCAGGGATCTATTTTTGCCGTTATGCTGTAAATATTTATGTCACAAACACCAACTTATGTGCGGTAAAAACCCAGTCTATTGTCGATATTGTGCTTCTAACAGCTTCACAACATATCAGCCAAGTTTCTCACGTAAGTGGTCGGTAGAGGGGAAGCTATTCTATTTTCAGATCTGCGCCCCACAAGATGAAAATGACAATTACTCTGTTTCAACCGGTATTGTTCATAGACAAAAAAACCACATAGTACACACACACATTTTCTTACATGCTTATGGAACTAGAAAATTGAAACGTCAAACACTTCCAGCGTCTGCCCTGATTACGTCCCGACATAACGCACACACACACACTTTCTCTCATTCTCTCTCTAAATATATATCTGTCTCCCTCTCTCTCTCTTATTCTCGTAATCTCTCCGCTCTAAACGTATATCTCTCCCTGTCTCTCTCTCTCTCTCTCTCTCTCTCTCTCTCTCTCTCTCTCTCTCTCTCTCTCTCTCTCTCTCTCTCTCTCTCTCTCGCATGGGTACTCAAGCATGTTGAGAGGATCGGGTGGCTGACGTACCCGTTTTCCATGTACCCGTTTCTGCAAGCCCGAAGCCGTTGGACCAACAACAGGCAAAGAAAGAAAAGAAGCAGAGCAGGAAAGAAGCAGTGGAAGGAATGTAGGAGTAAGAAGTGCGTTCACTCAGCACCGGATTATCTCAACCATCATGCTGCTTTGATGCCTGCTGCGTTTTCATTATGCACACTATGTTCAGTCCAAGTTTTCATCTTAGTTCGTCTAATTTGTGGGATATTAGTTTTAATTTTTGTTTTTGTTATCCAATTCAAACATGATACACAAATAAAATAAAAACAATCAGGATTCACCATCAAGCGAACGCTTATATTACGTGCCCATGGGTTATTTCTTGTTTAAGTTTGTGTTCCTTCCGCTACCTCTCTTGCGCAATTATTATCATTGCATATATTATTTTGTTGATGTTTTGTTTTAAATTTCCAACAGAGAAACGACGTTCATGATGATGATGATGATGATGATGATGATGATGACGATGATGAGTTAGCTTCTTAATTTGCTAACATTTGAATGAAACAACGTAAAATCTTAAGTCGTATGTTGAAATAGACAAAAGTGTCAATCATTCAGACATCCACCAATCTTATTCAATTCCGGGCGCTCCAATCACAACAGACGCTCAACACAACCGCGACAGTACTAAACACCCGTAATGAAAACGCACCCTGACTACAACAGAAACAGCCAAGCTTTAAATCCATCCCTGTAAGTTCATCCTAAACCCACTAGGCGGGGACCTTAATCCGCTGTAGAAACACAGGGGGTTAAAACTCGCTGGCACGGATGCTCTGAGAGTGTCCACACATCCATAGTACAAGCACGGTTGAGAAGAGTTAAAGGCACAATCTTTGTCGTGGGAACGATTCGGCTCATCATCTCAGGTCTGCTCGGGGTTTTACATAGGATAAGCCCATCCCTCCACTTGCACGCTTACCCAATATCAACTGCCTGCACGGGTGCTTTTGGGTCAGAGTGAGAATTTTTATGAATACTTTTTTTTAACGTACAATAACATTTTTGGGGTTAAACTTAAACAGTATTTTAAAAATTTAATTAGAAATTAAACTCTTAATGTACACTTGTGGCAATTTATGAAATTGAGTCAGTATGTTTATGATCTTCCACCATTTTTTTCTCTAGATTCCTGCTTTTGTATGCTCCTCCCCTCCTCCCCCCCCCACACACACATTTGTTCTTCCTGGTTTATTATTGTCATGTCCACCATCATGAATATTTGTGAAATGTTGCATTGTTTGGGTCACGTAAAACAAGGTCTTCTTTGAGTTCGTTCCTATTTTTACCATTAATCGTTTCATGTTGCTCTTTTTTGAATACATTTTGTATAAACCAAATTATTTCATTGTTTAAATCCCACTCATTGCACAGAAAGCAGCCATGGCGTTGATTTTTTGTATGTGCTCAAGCAGAAGGATGTCCATAACTATATCCCATAAAGCCAAAAAGCCTGGCCAGATCTGAAATGGTAAGCCAAACTGTTTTCACGTGAAGGAGTTTGTTTGTTTGTTTGTTTGTTTGTTTGTTTGTTTGTTTGTTTGCTTAACGCCCAGCCGACCACGAAGGGCCATATCAGGGCGGTGCTGCTTTGACATTTAACGTGCGCCACACACAAGACAGAAGTCGCAGCACAGGCTTCATGTCTCATCCAGTCACATTATTCTGACACCGGACCAACCAGTCCTAGCACTGACTAACCCTATAATGCCAGACGCCAGGCGGAGCAGCCACTAGATTGCCAATTTGAAAGTCTTAGGTATGACCCGGCCGGGGTTCGAATCCACGACCTCCCGATCACGGGGCGGACGCCTTACCACTAGGCCACCGTGCCGGTTTACGTGAAGGAGTGAGCCTTTAAAGTATATTAGGCAAAAAAAAAAAAATAGGTGTGGTTACGGTAACATAGCCAAAAAAAATAGGGAAGGCAATCACTTTTTTTTTTAAACTTTTTTTTCTAATGTGTACAAATTAAACCTACTTGACAGGGAAATAAGTGTGCGACTCGGGCGCTTTCGCTTTCATTGCGTTTTTTGCACTCGTTTTTTTGTGTTGTTTTTTTGTTTTTTGTTGACAAATGTAATAAAAAGTTATAGGATCGGCCCCTAAAAATAGGGTAGGTCGGGTTACCGTAACCACACCTATTTTTTTTTTAGGCCTTACATATCTTGTAAACCGTCTCTCGTAAACCACCGCAGATTTGTCCAGATTCTTACATGGGATAAAGCATCATTGCACCTGAGCATCATGTAAAATTGTAAGCCGTTTAAACTAAATGTTGTCAAAATACATGACATGAAACAATTAAAATGATGACACTTGGACACGAACTCAAGTTTATGCTTATGTTACGTGGCCAAAACAATTCTAAGTTACACACATTTTCATGATGGTGGACATGATACTGATAAACCAGAACTATTTTCACGGGAAGGCCTGTGCCTTTAAAAGAGAGTTTTGGCCCGGGGGTCCCTTGGACGCCTGACAACACTCAGCGCTGGAATGCTGAACAGAGTCTGAGGATCAAATCCACCGTGGAGGTCGGGGCTACTTTTAGCTGTGGTAGCAGTACAGTGGAACCCCCTTTTAAGACCTCCAAAAATCTGAGAAAATCAGGTCTTAAAAAAGGAGGGATTCTTAAAATGGGGGTAATTTTACAGAGGTTATGAACAGAAAATCTGAAAATGCAAAGTCTTAAAAAGGAGGAAGTCTTCAATTGAGAGGGTCTTTAAATGGGGTTCCACTGTAGTAGGAGTAGTGGTAGTAGTAGTAGTAGTAGTAGTAGTAGTAGTAGTAGTAGTAGTAGTAGTAGTAGTAGTGTGGGAACTCTGAGCATTAGTGTTGTAGAGTTTGGTAAAGCGTGTTTTTGTTTACGGTGGGGACTGACTGCATGGTGTGTTGGAGGGGGCGTGATGTTGTCACTTTTTTGACTGTAAGAGGCATTTAAGAAGCGGAGGTTGAAGACACACACAAACGCACCTTTTTTCCTTTCGTCGCATCAGACCTGAAGCCCCCCCCCCCCCCCCGCCCCCCCCCTCCCCCGCCCCCCCCCCCCCCAAAAAAAAAGCAAGCACAAAAACAAAGACAACCAATACTTTCAACAAACGCCGCCAACCCGCCTGGTTGCTTTCCTCGTAGGATGGACAGTTTTTGGTGTATTGTTTTTGTTTTCAACTGAAACTGTTATCAAATTGCGAAATACAGTCAGAAAAAAATCCGTATTCTGCAAGAAAAACAGCTAGACTGTAGACTTTTGATCAGGGCCCAAGTGGAATAGATCTCGATCCTAACCCATACAAAATCCAAAACAGTTCTGTAGTGATAAATACAATCGTTTACACGGGAAGGAAGGTATTTTTAAGTGGAGAAGAGGAGGGGGCGAAATATGAATGGAAACACCCCCACCAAAAAAAAAAAAAAAAAAAAAAAGCCACCGAAATAATAAGATAAGCATTTTTTGTTTCTACAGTTTTGGTATCAGTGTGTCTCCATCACAGATATATGTCCTGACAATGTGGTCTGCTTGTCTAGCAGTTTAACCACGTTGTCCTACTCACAGCACAATGAGACCACCACACACAACAAAATAGCCGTGACAATACATGTATACACAAAAGATGCCAGCCAAGGAAGACTGTGCGAGGAATATATCGAGCTGGACAGGACCGCTGAGTGGTCACGAACGGACAATAAGACGCAAATTGGACACGGCGCAACATAAGCACGTCATGTCTTTGACCACTCAAGCAGAGAAGCACCGTTGGATGCAATAAAGGCGCACAGTGTTGGCATCCAGCAGGGTCGGTACAAAGCTAAATGTTCAAGACGACCCCGGGTGTGGGTGGGTGTGCCAAGTAACTTGCACAGAACAGTTATATTCAAATGCAGATATTGTCGGGTTTTAACAAAGAATTTAAGAGAAAAAAAGTTAAAATTCTACAGGATATGCAAGGAAGGCCGAATAGACGACTTCCGGAAATACCTCTGTCGGGGTTGTATATGTTGTGAAAGAGTGAATGCCCTTGCTGTTGGTTGGACACACACTGAAGCTGGAAGATTGTCCAAAAACAGTCGGTTTGGCAATTTGGTGGTGGTGTTAGAGATTAGGATAGGGTGGATGGGTGTGTTGGTATATGAAGATTGGAAATTCAGCACCAAATTTTCAAATCGAATTTCAAACAAAGCCTGTCGAGGTTTTCGTTTGCAGGAAAACTTAGTACGTTAATAAGCTTAGCTTGTTCTGCTCGATTGCTCTAAGTAATTGTATGCGGCTTTGGTTTTGTAATATCGTAATTCTGATTTAAACAACAACAAAAACGCAGTAAAGACGGACAATCCTAAACCTGAACCATTCGACCACCAAACATCAACAACAAATTCTAGTGACGTTTACGCCGGATCTCCCGTATACTCACAACAAGCGCTTGTCTCGATTCAATGCGCTCAACGACTTATTGGCAGGTAGCCGTGTCCACTTTCTCCCTTGGCCTCCATTCTGTTTCCACCCTTCTTCCCTTGTTCAGAGTGCCCCCTCTTTCTTTCAAACTGTAGCCCTCTCTCTTTCAATCTTTTGCTGCAGGTGCGGACACCGAGCTTTCAATGGTCATTTTACGGCAGAGGCCGGTGGGCTGAAAGTGGGAAGTGGAAAGTGGAAAGAAAGTAGTGTTACTTTCACGGTTTAAGAATCGCCATCTTAAATTGTCTTGTGTAGGTAACAATAGATCCTTGACGACGAGTTGACACAAGGCGCGTCGTCAACAATACGCACTTGACTTTGCAGTAGTCACAGATGTTTTCAGGGGGGGTGGTCTCAGTACTTCGAGTGTGGGATGGTTTCGCTAAAAGTCCCGGATGCAATAGATTTGACGTAATTTCCTTTCAGCGCAGAAGTAGGCATTCAGAAACTGACAGCTTTAAGACTGAGTTTAAGTTTACTGTGCAAGAACTTCTCCGAGTCTTTTTCATTTCTATAGAGTTCATGTACTTGTGGGTGACATCTTTCTAGAATACTTTAATTAAGGGCGTCAAGGGCATGTGACGTAATATCCTGACTTCAGAGAAGTGGAGAAAGTTGACAGAATTTTGGCATACGATTATCTTCTACGGGCAATGCCACAAGCCAACCACAGAACCTTTTTAATTCAGATTGTCTAGAATGAGACAGATGAATGATGCTTTTCATTTTACTGGAGATCCTTTGCTGACACAATTATTGGATCTAGACAGGTCCTCGACAGGAATACAAAACCTTTAGAATCGTTTGAACCATCCAGTACCAGTTATAAGCAGGATTCTGTCTTTATGCAAGTTAAACTACTGGTTTGAAACATGAGGCTAACCGGCACGGTTGGCCTAGTGGTAAGGCGTCCGCCCCGTGATCGGGAGGTCGTGGGTTCGAACCCCGGCCGGGTCATACCTAAGACTTTAAAATTGGCAATCTAGTGGCTGCTACGCCTGGCGTCTGGCATTATGGGGTTAGTGATAGGACTGGTTGGTCCGGTGTCAGAATAATGTAACTGGGTGAGACATGAAGCCTGTGCTGCGACTTCTGTCTTGTGTGTGGCGCACGTTATATGTCAAAGCAGCACCGCCCTGATATGGCCCTTCCTGGTCGGCTGGGCGTTAAGCAAAAACAAACAAGCAACAACAACATGAGGCTGCATGACAGGAACAGCGAGCTTCAGAGGCTCTCAGTTGACAGAAATAACGAAAGATGCTATTGCAGCTTCCTATATACACACATCTTAAAAACATTAAAACACACACACACACACACACACACACACACACACACACACACACAC
This sequence comes from Littorina saxatilis, assembly GCF_037325665.1. Lineage (NCBI taxonomy): Eukaryota > Metazoa > Mollusca > Gastropoda > Littorinimorpha > Littorinidae > Littorina > Littorina saxatilis. The sequence goes on along the minus strand of NC_090245.1, from coordinate 41,970,664 downwards.
ACACACACACACACACACACACACACACACACACACACATAGACTAAAAAAGACGAAAAAGAAGAGAGAGAAAAAAGCTGACTTAATAACGCTTCTACCACAAAACAATAATATTGGACTTGAAGACGAAT
>NC_090245.1:41928033-41965533 GCF_037325665.1 Littorina saxatilis | reverse complement strand
TTAAGGCTACGCCTTTTCTTACAATCTGTCCTTGGGACGCACAGACACACAATGATAAAATTGAAAAATTAAAAATCAAAAATTAAAAAGGTTTACCAACAAAAGGAGGTCAGAAAACTTCAGCACGTGATGATAAAGATGACGATGATGATGATGATGATGATGATGATGATGATGAAGATGAGGCATGAAGAGCATACATATGTTGTTATTCATAAAATCAAATGCATACTATGCAAGTAATTATAAGTACAAGCTGGTAGCAATCGAACATGTAGCAATAGTACAACAAAAATATGTTCAGAATATACAATGCACAGCATATCTTTGGCGTAATACTAAGTGTGGTAAATCAAAACGCGTTAAACTACTCAGACATTAAGTGTTTTTTGACACATTTTTTAAAACTTTTTAATGACTTTAAGTGCTTAAAGGATGATGGAAGAGAGAGAGAGAGAGAGAGAGAGAGAGAGAGAGAGAGAGAGAGAGAGAGAGAGAGAGAGAGAGAGAGAGAGAGAGAGAGAGAGAGAGAGAGAGAGAGAGAGAGAGAGAGAGTCTCCGTCCTCCATAACCGAGCAAACGTTTCAGTCACGCCCACCACACGCACCAAAGAGGCAAACACGATGAAGTGTTTGAACATACCGCGTCACTCTTCAGATGATGGGTATACACCACTTGTCGCTCCGCTGTCAGAGTCAGATATCACGGCTATATCACCCTATTTGCCAACTCCATCTCACGCTGTTGATTATGTAGATGAGTCTTTGTATATTATTGCGCCACTCTTTTCTTCGTCATCACTTTGTAGTGCGTTTACACTGAGAGGGGTCGGTTTTCTTAAAGTGATGTGTGATGTTCTTTCTTGAGATGTCGTTGTGTGTTTGGTTTTCTAGGTCCTGTATAAGTGCGGCGTGAGCTCTTGCAGATCAGATCGTTAACAGAGACATAGACATATACGTATGTAAAGATATAGACATAGTTGTATCTCTAGACATTGGCCTTGTTATATAATCCGAAATTAAAATTACGTAGAAAATTAATATAACAATATCCATGTACACGACAAGAATAGTTTCCTAATGATCGTTACACAGATCAACGCACTAACATAGAAATGTTAAATCCTGATTCATATTTCCATCCCAAAGTACAAAAAACAAACCAAAACAAACCACCCCGCTCGATTAGTCCCTCTCGTGGGCGAGGGCTGGATGTAAGAAAAAAAGAATCCGTTTGCTCATGCCATTACCTTCGTTAAATAAAGAATTTGTCTTGTTTTGTCTTGTTTGTCTCTGGACGTGTCTCTGTCTCTGTCTGTCTGCCTGACTCTGTTTCTCTCAACACATCTTTGCATGAGCAGAACGAACATCTTGTCGTATCTCCGTTTTCTCTGTCCGGCTTTCTGTCTCTGTCTTTGTAACTTACTCCTCCTACCCTTTCGCTCAGTCAAGTTGCTGCGGCACAGCAGAATCTTAATTTTGATGTTAAATCTGTATTCTTTAGAAACGAGCTAATTCATAAATGTATGATCACCTCTCAACACCAAATTCGACCTAATTCGTTTGTATTTAAAGCATAATTGATTAAGGTACCGCCCTCCCGAGTACACGATCATATTCATCAACCCCCTCCCTCCCCCCCACCCCCTTTCACGTCGACAATCAAATAGCAATAGCGGGATTGCCTGCCTCACAATTACAAAACGATATTGCACAACAGCATACAATTAACCTAAAATTATTAAGATTAAACATTAGACTAGACACTGTGTATCGTTACTAAATACACTTTGAAATGTCACTTCTTCTCTGAAAATGAAGTCAAATGATGTATATCATTGTTAACTTTCATTCATTTAGCTGTGTATGATAAGAGGAATGCTCGTATATTCCGTGTAAAATCTTCAACAGATCTGTGGGGGCAAACATGATAACTTATACACGAGAAGGAACGTTATTTACCGTTTAAAGGTGTGTTGAACACACACAATCTTTCGTAGGCTTAAAACTCGAACCGAACCCATGAACGTAATGGCGTTTCACAACCGCCAGCTTCCCTTTCCTTCGCGACCTTGCCCGGCTTTCTGTTCAACGTGTGAGGGTCATGCGGGCGATCTCCATCTTACCAGTCCCTGCCAAACAAACCTTTCCGGTCCTTGATACAAAAAAATATCCCACTGACACCCATGCTTCACACCCAAACGTCCCGTGCAGCATCCGTCTAGAGTGGAACCCCCCTTTTAAAATCTCAACAAATCAGAGAAAATCAGGTCTCAAAAAGGAGGGGTCTTAAAAAATGGGGGTTACTCAACAGAAGTAATGAACAGAAAATCTGAAAAAAACTGGGTCGTAAAGGTGAGGGAGTCTTTATTTTGGGGGTCTTAAAAGGGGGGTCCACTGTATCAAAAATGCTGAAAGAACGACCTTGGAGAGGAATATCACATGTTTATCATTGTTAAACGGCCATTCCACGATGTGGTAAAGAGGGTGTTGGGGTTATGGGTACAAACATCGTGGAGCAAAAGCTGATTTAGGATCTGCTTCCGTTCGAGCATCAATCCTCTCTCCCTGACCCAATTTGCTCAAAGAACGACCTTGGAGGAACACAATCGTTGAACCAAGACACGAAACAAATAGTTTAAAGATACCCGGTTCCTTCCTTTGAAGCCTATCTTTGCAAACGGTGACAGACAGGTCTAGGCTTTTCTGTGCGAAAAGAGAATCTTTCTACTAAGACACACACGTACCCTATTCTGCCTGGTTGTTTTCTTTGGGGAGTTTTTACTGAATTGATTTTGTAAATGTCACCCATGTCTATTTGCGAAATTTATTTAGCCGAGAAAACAACAACAAGAACAAGAACAAGAACAAGAACAAGAACAACAACAACAACAACAACAACAACAAGAACAAGAACAAGAACAAGAACAAGAACAACAACAACAACAACAACAACCTCTTGCTCACTCTGCGCAGGAAACAGCCATGTTCTAGACTTTCTGCGTTGATCCGAGTGGAAGGGTGCTTTTATCTTACGCAACAGACAGGTCTGTGGAGGTTTACGCCATCGTTTAGGAGGAGCTAGGAAGGTGTCTTTAAGTGCTAGTGACGTGTATACTGTTGCAGGGAGACAAAACGAACAACACTTTGGTGATGAAGAGGAGTGGTAATGGGAGTGGGGTGGGGGCTTATGCTTGGCAGACCATGCATTGTTAACTAAACTGGCTCATAGAAATGTAATGGCGGCAGACAGGCTAACCGTTACTAATAGCTCTCCAAGCAAGCAAGGGATGGACATTGTAGAGCTGTTACCGTACCGGCGCGGACATTAAAACAAGCCATGATAAAGAAAATGGTGAGGAGGCGGTCTTTGGCAAAAAGAAGGCGGAAAGCAGGCCGTTAGAAAGATCTCGAAGAGGAGGGTGGACATTGCAAGAGAGTGAACATTGTAGAGCTGTTACCGAAGCGGACATTAAAACAAGTCATAATAATAAAGAGATTGTGAGGAGGCGGTCTTTGGAATAAAAGATGGCGGAAAACAGGCCGTTACAAAGATCTCGAAGAGGAGGGTCACAGTGGAAATTGCAAGAGGGTGCATATTGTAGAGCTGTAACGGCAGCGGACATTAAAACACGCCTTGAAAAAGAGATGGTGAGGAGGAGGACGTAGCAAAATGATGGCTGAAAGCAGGCCGTTACAATGCTCTCGAAGAGGAGGGTGGACATTTTAAGGGGGGTGAACATGGTAAGAGGGTGGACACTGTATAGAGGGTACGTGGACACTGTAGGAGCCTGGGGTAGACATTGTAGAGCTGTCAGCGGAGCGGCCATTAAAACGTGTTGACCCTCATCCCACTCCAGCCTCTGAGAGCGGGGGAAGCCGGGGATGTGTGTCCACACACACCCTTGACGACCCATTGTGGGGGCGAGAGGTGGGCAAACACTAGCACTGAGTGGTCAGAGTGGCAGCACCAGAATTAGTTTCAGATCGAAATCAAGATGTGAAACTCGACTGCGATTTCTGACTGCTGGGACTGTTAAAAACAAGAAGGGCAAAGCCCATACGACTCACATGCTTTACACATTTTTCCTACCAAAATACATGTGACCTTGACCCAAGGTCAAGGTCATCCAAGGTCATGCAACACAAAGCTGTTAATTCAAGACATAGGAAGTACAATGGTGCTTATTGGCTCTTTCTACCATGAGATATGGTCACTTTTAGTGGTTCACTACCTTATTTTGGTCACATTTCATAAGGGTCAAAGTGACCTTGACCTTGATCATATGTGACCAAATGTGTCTCATGATGAAAGCATAACATGTGCCCCACATAATTTTTAAGTTATCTTCCATAGTTCAGGGTCAAGGTCACTTCAAAATATGTATACAATCCAACTTTGAAGAGCTCCTGTGACCTTGACCTTGAAGCAAGGTAAACCAAACTGGTATCAAAAGATGGGGCTTACTTTGCCCTATATATCATATATGAGGTGAGGTATTCAATCTCAAAAACTTCAGAGAAAATGGGAAAAATGTGAAAAATAGCGGTTTTTTAGACAACATTTATGGCCCCTGCGACCTTGACCTTGAAGCAAGGTCAAGATGCTATGTATGTTTTTTGGGGCCTTGTCATCATACACCATCTTGCCAAATTTGGTACTGATAGACTGAATAGTGTCCAAGAAATATCCAACGTTAAAGTTTTTCGGACGTCCGGACGTCCGGACGGACGGACAGACGACTCGGGTGAGTACATAGACTCACTTTTGCTTCGCATGTGAGTCAAAAAGCACAGTTAAACAACAACATGTTAGGCTTTAGAAGTCATGCAAACAGAAAACCAGCCGCGACCGAAGACTTCAGTAGACGTTGTTCGGATAGGTATGTGTCACTTCGACGGTGTTCAGTAGTGGGTCTGTCCCGAGCTACCTACTATGCCCCCTACTAACGACATTGACTTTAAGTCGCGGAGCCAGAGAGCAGACCGCCACCACGTCCCTCCGTCGACCCCCCAGAACGTCACACGTTGAAGACTGACAGCAGAACTACTATTCAGGGATGGATGGAACAGGAACACCGAGACCAAGGTCACCATGAGAGCTCCGAGCATGAAGGGCAACAAGAGCAAGGACAATTTATAATTTTGGATGATTACTGAGATGAGGATGATTATAATGATTATGCTTTGGATTTCCATTTTTTTGGTTTGAGACTACGTGACAGGGCAGCACTCTACGCTTACTGTCATAATATATCCTGGCGTCAACCAGGCCTGAGAACTGCCGCACCTGCGGTGTTGGTCAGGTAAACAGAACCTGAGCACCCTCGCATTCGTTAAGTGAATGGCACTCGGCTGTGTGATCCCAGCCTTCCCATAGGAACCATGGCACTTCCACTCTGGGTTCCTACCGTAGCCCGAAAAATCCACATGATCCTGATGGGATTCGAACCCACGACCTCCCGGCCCGCAGCCCGATGCGCTAACCACTGCGCTACGGGGGCCGGTGATTTCATCTATTCTTGCCCAATAATGCGTGGCCACAAAGACCTGAGCCGCACATGGGCCGGAGGCTTCCAATGGGGAAGAATCAGAAGAGCATGAAGCTACAGGGAAAAGACCAGTGACGAACGACCAGGTAAGCACATCCATGTAAATTCAACGATCCTCCTTTACCACGCACACAGACAAACAAACATCGCGCGCACTTTCTGTCGACGTCAGAACTGAAACCGGCGGTCGAGCGGCGCTCAAGTCCACGTCCTGGTTTCAAACACAACCGAAGTCAACCATCTGGCATCTCAATGCCAGCCAGCCAGTGTGATAGAATGGCAGGCCACCTTGACCCAGTTGTGTATGGAGAGATGTCCGGTGTGGGCGTGACCATGGTCAAACTGAGGCAGCACCTGATAGTTGACAGAATCGGGTGCCGACACGACCGTAGCCACAGCTTTCAAAACACGCTCACTATTTCAAGTGGGTGACGTGACTTGTAAAGATTAGTTGAGTTTGGGGATACAGTGAAATCATGGTACGTAGTTCAAGGAAATCTTCTGACTGAAGATGAAGAAAAGAAAGGAGGGCGGAAGAACTACGGAAGAACGGGAAAGTAGACGATATAAAAGGGAAGAAGATAATGATGACGATTATGGTGATGACAACAGAGAAGGGAAATCACCAGCACTGAATGAACTAAAAGGGAGGAAAACAGTGAGAAAGCAGGGGCGATTTGCAGGAAACCAAACCAACGACTGCACAACATATGTCGACGACGACGACGACAACAACGATGACTTACGACGATAACGACGACGAAGAAGACAAGGATGAAGCAAAAATGAAAACGATTATGCTGCTCCTGAACACTTTATCAGAAGACGGACCAGAGAAAGGAAACAGTTGATCTCAAGACAACACACAATTCAGGAATAACCGGAAGCTTTCAAACAAACAAAGCTAAAATGTATGGAACTTTGCAATCGATAATCGCATCTGACTCAAAAGCTATCAAACAAGTTTGTCGTAGTTTCACGTACGTAAAATGCATGTCAAAGACAATGCTTACAGGAATGTTTGTTAGTGTTAGGCGAGGTTCGGGGGAAGTGGATAGGGGTAAGGGAGGGGGTGGGGGGGGGGGGGTATTGACAAAGTAAGCTAGTACATGTAGTGTGAAGAATATATCTTATGTTGTGAGAAGAGATGTGATCGGTGGCGGTGGCGGTGGGGGGGGGGGGGGGGGAATGAAAAGGGGGAGTGGGGTAGTGATGCTAAATGAGAAAGTTTATGAACATATGTTTGCCAGAGTTTATTCCCCTGAAATGTATCATACTGTTGAAGTCATTGCCAGGCTAGGAGTGTAAGATGCAGGGAGGGGATTGGGTGGAGGTTGCTAGTGGAAAGGGAGGGTAACTGGACAAAAGATGATGATTGGGAAAGGGGGATGAATACCGTCACCCCCCTTTCCCCTCCCTCCCAAAGCACATCACCATCACCTTAGCAACATCCTCCATCTTTCCATACGACACAAAACCCGCACAACCACACCGACATAGCATCATCATAACCGCTGGCATTCTGGCCATCACGAAAGCACACAAGGTGCTTAAGCCCCTTTCAGACGAGCCAACAAAAGGGGGAACAATATTAGGTGCCGGGCGTTTGTGCACTGTGACACCCTGACGCCGTCACCCTGACATAACCAACAAAGCAAACACCAGACGCTGTAACAGCAATGGGGCGACAATTTAGTTAGGGGGAGGGGGTGGGGTGGCTGAGGGGTCGGTTGTGAGGAAGGGGGGGGGGGTTGTATGAAAAGGAAGGAAGAAGGGGGGGGGGGGTTACAGGTGGATAGATAAGGTATGATACAAACAGACATACCCGAGGGGGTTGAGGTTTGGGTCAGGGTTGTAGCCGGGGGTTAAGGGGGGGGGGGGGAGGGATAGGAAAACACACAGTCGGGGGGGGGGGGGGGGAGCACGTAAAAAACAGACGAGGTACGGTAAAACATATAACCGTACCCGAGCAGCGGTGGGATAGGGGGCGGGGGGGGGGGGGAGGGGAGGAACACGTGGATACAGGTGGAAAGATAAGGTACAGGTACTATACAACCGTACCCAGGGAGAGGGACTGTGGTGGCAAATATTAGAGGGATGATTGTAGGGGGGAAGGAGAAAGCGGGAAGGGGGAAGGGGTAGAGAGATGCGGAGAAGGTGAACAAGGGTGGTAAGAAGAGGTACGGATACATACGGTCATACCGCCGTTCTTGAGAAAAGGGGGTGGGTGTGGGGCAAAGGGGGGGGGGGGGGGTGAGTGGGGCGATGATTAGAAGAGGAGGGAGAAAGGCGGCAGGACAGAGACTGAGACTGAGACTGAACTTTATTTAACAAGAATAAAGATTTAAGGCTTGTCCTTGGGACGACAAACACAAAACAAAAACCTATCAATTCAAGATAAAGTGTAGAGGAGGGGGAAACGGCGGTGGACTGAGATGAGGTTCGGGTACATCCAACCGTACCCCGGGTACAGACGTCTCGTCTCACGCCCTTCCGAGACCCGTACCTACCCCAAGTGATTTTGCACAGGTGTTTGGAGCATACTGCGTTTATTAAAATAATCCATCATGATGCTTGGTTTTGCAGATCAGCAAGGATACAGAGACATGCAGGTACGAGATACACTTATATACTGTCGCAGATACACAGCCCAAAACCACTCATTATGAAAATATTATAATTTTATAATATTATAATTATAAAATCTCTTCGCGAAAGGTCAACACTGCTGACAGGAGACCCATCCCCCTTGCTGCACATGTTATCGCATTGAATGAAAACGGTTGCACGGAATCAAGTAATTTTTGTTGTCACTAGTCTTCCCAAAACTGGTCTTTGATGTAATGAAAAAAGCAAAGAAGTGACTTCATTTGTTTGCCCAGGTTGCAAAATATAATGAGTCCCCCTCGTATAACCTCAGTCACGTTTGTTTCCATATAAGTGTGCACGTCATGCATGTGCTGCTAGGGGATATCACTGTGATGTCTGCTTAGGAAGACAGTACTCATGAACTTAATTTCTATAAGTTGTCAAACAAGGAAAAGTGATATCAAAGTAGCTTTTCTCGAGCTTTCGTCTGTGTTATTCCCATGGATCGACCAGAAGTAATAAACTGACAGCAGTCTTGAAGGCGGTCTTTGTCATTTGTCTTTTGTCCAGGAGTACTCAACTGGTAGTGCTGGGTTTTGGGCTGTGTATCTGCGACAACGAAGAAGGAGAAGGCGGTGGAAATGGATTGGACATGTCTTGTGAAGACAGCAGGACAGTATCACCAGGACTGCTTTTCACTGGACACCAGAGGAAAAGTGGAAGAGAGGAAGACCCAAAAACACCTGGCGACGAACGGTTGAGGGAGAACTGAAGACCCTCACGGAACCTGTCACGATCGGGTGACAGAGACCAAGAAAGTGCAACTCAGTGGAGTGCCTGTTCTTGGTCGGATAATGATAGAAAGCGCCTGTTGCGTGATATTGGACACAGCAGTTTTTGCTGACAGTGCTCCCGAGCACGGATGGTTTGAAACGCACGAGTTTCACAGTGCGGGTTTCTGCTGTCATAGAGCTGACGGTTTTTTGCTGACAGCGCGCACGGGATTTTCAGGGATTGAGTTTCTCGTGTCTTTTTCTGCTTGGGAGGCAGAATTGTGTATAGCTGGACTGGTTTTGTGACAAGGTCAGTCACGTGTATTTGGCTAGGTGGTCTGTCAGAGACTCAAGGACGGCACACTTGACACCCAGCGGCAGAAGGGGAAGGATCTACTACAGTTTTTCTAGAGTATGATGGTTTTTCACCGAATGTTATATTCGGCACTCTAGGGGAACTTCCACAAGTTATTCCTTTCCTCTGCCACGTATTTTGCTGAGGACAAGTCGTCAACTTTCCTTCGTCGGCGATGGCTTTCGCATAAGGATTCGACAAGGGGTTCTGGACGTTTTGGGTCACTGTTGACGAACAGAGACTGTTCCAGGGAGGAAGCGGACTTTGCTTCCATTGAGAGTTACAATCATAGGCTTTTGAGGTAATAAATCATTATTTAACGCTGTTGATGAGTCTGTGTTGTGGAATCATGAAATACTCTCTGTTGTTCTTTCCAGGTTAGCGCATAATTTACTCTCTGTGACGCTAAAATACTAATCTGTATATGGTTTTTGCAGATAGGGAGAGAAGGACGGAAAATGGCTGTTTTGTTGTTGTAAAAAGTCCGTTTTGTGCAGGCCCACGTGCTCGATGAGATATTTAAAGATGACATGTTCTAAGGTGGTGGGTGAGGGGTAGCTGACATGTTTAGTGCACCGATGCTTTCTGTTTGCAGCCTTCGCTTCGTTCGTTCGCCTTGCTTCGTTACGTTCCTGTAACATCTGCACGGCTGACTCTGGCGGGAACTGTTGCACGGTGAAGCTACGCTAACCAGGAGACCGGCTAACCAGGAGACCGGCTAACCAGCGGACCGGCTAACCAGCGAACCGACTAACCAGCATACCGGCTAAGCAGCAGCAGCAGAGATAAAGCTAAGTGCACCATGTCGTACGCACCCCGTTGACCACCGTTGTCTTTTCGTATCTATGATTTCATTGGAGTAGTGACAACGTGGGGTGTGTGACACCTGCACGAACTAGAGCTTTTCGAACAGAACATTCTCATTTGACTGTATTTACACGGGTTCAGCGTGTTACTATAATTTTCTACATACTACTGGCATTTTGTCAGTGAACACTGGTTTTTTACGTGTTGAGAACGTAAAAGGAACATATTTTGAGTGAAGGCTCGAGGGAGGTGGAGAGTTTATACATAAACAGGCGTCTGAAACTTATACTTTTGTTGACTCTATTTAATTGTATGCCTGCGAGAGTGGATCGTGGTGTGGTTAGTTAATTAGTAGTAATTAACCGGTTCATAATCACCTTAAGTGATATATTGAAACGTGACACATGGGGGCCAAGCCGGGATTTACTCAGTTAATTTCCAACTGATAAAGACCCACCAATTAAGGATAACTAAGAGCAGATAATCTCGTCAGTGCTCGACTTATTTTCTGCTTGGTGCTACCCTTTTTTGTATAGTTTTGATCATATACCACACCTTAAGCGATTCACATCTTGCAGGAAATGTAAATTGTAATTTGTGAGTTATTGTATGCGCTAACTGTGATTACTTCCCTTTCCTTTGTTTGTGAATCTTTGTTGTTGTACGTTCAGAGTTTTTCCGTTGCAGAGAGCTGAGCGGGGTTAGCGGATTTGTTATTCGTTTTACTCAGTTTTCTCTACATTGTTGTTTCGCATTCTGTAACAGGTTACATTTCTATAGTCTTGTTTTACTTGGATTTTTCTCCATATTTTGACTTTGTTGGAATTTTGGGGGGGAAGGGTCCGAGGACTTCTGTCCTAACCAAGGCTGTGGGAGACACTCTGTTTCACCGCAAAAAGCAGCCGATAAAGTAGGCCACGGCTGTGGGAAACACTTTGTTTCACCGCAAAAAGCAGCCATAAAGTAGGCTACGCGATTTGTTCTACACCGTTTGGATTTTTCTTCTGCATTTTTCGGTTGCTGGATTTTTGTATCCACCGCTTTCGTCACCGCGTGTTCTAGCTATAGCTGCGTTAGACTTACTTTTGTGATAAAGCTTTGCTAAAACTAACCATGGCTACAGGGGGATCTCCTACGAAGAGGTTAACTTTTGAGACTCCTGGTAGCGAGGAACAGACAGAGCGAGACGCACGCGTTAGAGCGCGTAGTTTGCTTAAGCGCAAGGAGTTAGAACGTAAGGAAGACATAGAGCGACAGACGAGAAAAGAAGAGCTTGACAGACAAGAACGACAGGCCGAACGGGACAGACAGGACAAGAAAGAGAAAGACGAACGTGAGAGACAGGACAAGAAAGAGAAAGACGAACGTGACAGACAAGAACGGAAAGAGAAAGATGAACGAGACAGACAAGAAAGGGAACGACAGGCCGAACGACAGGCCGAACGTGACCGACAGGACAAGAAAGAGAAAGACGAACTTGACAGGCAAGAAAGGGAACGACAGGCCGAACGTGACCGACAGGATAAGAAGACAGAGAAGGTTGCAGTCATCAGGGGTGAAACGAGGGGTTACTCGTTCCAGAGGACGACCTTTCTGTCTGGAGACGGACCATCAACCTCTGCAATATCTTCAGGTTGCAAGGTTGGCAAACGCCAGACTTATGCGCTGGGCGTTGATTCTCCAACCGTACCAATTCACGGTACGCGTCATACCGGGCGCCAACAATGTTGGAGCTGACTTTCTCTCTCGGGCTGTAGAGGAGAACATGACTGTGAGCGAAACCGAGGTTTCGTCTTGAAGAGGGGAGGTGTGTCACGATCGGGTGACAGAGACCAAGAAAGTGCAACTCAGTGGAGTGCCTGTTCTTGGTCGGATAATGATAGAAAGCGCCTGTTGCGTGATATTGGACACAGCAGTTTTTGCTGACAGTGCTCCCGAGCACGGATGGTTTGAAACGCACGAGTTTCACAGTGCGGGTTTCTGCTGTCATAGAGCTGACGGTTTTTTGCTGACAGCGCGCACGGGATTTTCAGGGATTGAGTTTCTCGTGTCTTTTTCTGCTTGGGAGGCAGAATTGTGTATAGCTGGACTGGTTTTGTGACAAGGTCAGTCACGTGTATTTGGCTAGGTGGTCTGTCAGAGACTCAAGGACGGCACACTTGACACCCAGCGGCAGAAGGGGAAGGATCTACTACAGTTTTTCTAGAGTATGATGGTTTTTCACCGAGTATTATATTCGGCACTCTAGGGGAACTTCCACTAGCTATTCCTTTTCTCTGCCACATGTTTTGCTGAGGACAAGTCGTCAACATTTCCTTCGTCGGCGATGGCTTTCGCATAAGGATTCGACAAGGGGTTCTGGACGTTTTGGGTCACTGTTGACGAACAGAGACTGTTCCAGGGAGGAAGCGGACTTTGCTTCCATTGAGAGTTACAATCATAGGCTTTTGAGGTAATAAATCATTATTTAACGCTGTTGATGAGTCTGTGTTGTGGAATGAAATACTCTCTGTTGTTCTTTCCAGGTTAGCGCATAATTTACTCTCTGTGACGCTAAAATACTAATCTGTATATGGTTTTTGCAGATAGGGAGAGAAGGACGGAAAATGGCTGTTTTGTTGTTGTAAAAAGTCCGTTTTGTGCAGGCCCACGTGCTCGATGAGATATTTAAAGATGACATGTTTTAAGGTGGTGGGTGAGGGGTAGCTGACATGTTTAGTGCACCGATGCTTTCTGTTTGCAGCCTTCGCTTCGTTCGTTCGCCTTGCTTCGTTACATTCCCGTAACATCTGCACGGCTGACTCTGGCGGGAACTGTTGAAGCTACGCTAACCAGGAGACCGGCTAACCAGCGGACCGGCTACCCAGCGAACCGGCTAACCAGCGAACCGACTAACCAGCATACCGGCTAAGCAGCAGCAGCAGAGATAAAGCTAAGTGCACCATGTCGTACGCACCCCGTTGACCACCGTTGTCTTTTCGTATCTATGATTTCATTGGAGTAGTGACAACGTGGGGTGTGTGACACCTGCACGAACTAGAGCTTTTCGAACAGAACATTCTCATTTGACTGTATTTACACGGGTTCAGCGTGTTACTATAATTTTCTACATACTACTGGCATTTTGTCAGTGAACACTGGTTTTTTACGTGTTGAGAACGTAAAAGGAACATATTTTGAGTGAAGGCTCGAGGGAGGTGGAGAGTTTATACATAAACAGGCGTCTGAAACTTATACTTTTGTTGACTCTATTTAATTGTATGCCTGCGAGAGTGGATCGTGGTGTGGTTAGTTAATTAGTAGTAATTAACCGGTTCATAATCACCTTAAGTGATATATTGAAACGTGACACATGGGGGCCAAGCCGGGATTTACTCAGTTAATTTCCAACTGATAAAGACCCACCAATTAAGGATAACTAAGAGCAGATAATCTCGTCAGTGCTCGACTTATTTTCTGCTTGGTGCTACCCTTTTTTGTATAGTTTTGATCATATACCACACCTTAAGCGATTCACATCTTGCAGGAAATGTAAATTGTAATTTGTGAGTTATTGTATGCGCTAACTGTGATTACTTCCCTTTCCTTTGTTTGTGAATCTTTGTTGTTGTACGTTCAGAGTTTTTCCGTTGCAGAGAGCTGAGCGGGGTTAGCGGATTTGTTATTTGTTTTACTCAGTTTTCTCTACATTGTTGTTTCGCATTCTGTAACAGGTTACATTTCTATAGTCTTGTTTTACTTGGATTTTTCTCCATATTTTGACTTTGTTGGAATTTTGGGGGGGAAGGGTCCGAGGACTTCTGTCCTAACCAAGGCTGTGGGAGACACTCTGTTTCACCGCAAAAAGCAGCCGATAAAATAGGCCACGGCTGTGGGAAACACTTTGTTTCACCGCAAAAAGCAGCCATAAAGTAGGCTACGCGATTTGTTCTACACCGTTTGGATTTTTCTTCTGCATTTTTCGGTTGCTGGATTTTTGTATCCACCGCTTTCGTCACCGCGTGTTCTAGCTATAGCTGCGTTAGACTTACTTTTGTGATAAAGCTTTGCTAAAACTAACCATGGCTACAGGGGGATCTCCTACGAAGAGGTTAACTTTTGAGACTCCTGGTAGCGAGGAACAGACAGAGCGAGACGCACGCGTTAGAGCGCGTAGTTTGCTTAAGCGCAAGGAGTTAGAACGTAAGGAAGACATAGAGCGACAGACGAGAAAAGAAGAGCTTGACAGACAAGAACGACAGGCCGAACGAGACAGACAAGAAAAGAAAGAGAAAGATGAACGTGACAGACAGGACAAGAAAGAGAAAGACGAACGTGACAGACAAGAACGGAAAGAGAAAGATGAACGTGACAGACAAGAAAGGGAACGACAGGCCGAACGACAGGCCGAACGTGACCGACAGGACAAGAAAGAGAAAGACGAACTTGACAGGCAAGAAAGGGAACGACAGGCCGAACGTGACCGACAGGATAAGAAGACAGAGAAGGTTGCAGTCATCAGGGGTGAAACGAGGGGTTGCTCGTTCTTGAGGACGACCTTTCTGTCTGGAGACGGACCATCAACCTCTGCAATATCTTCAGGTTGCAAGGTTGGCAAACGCCAGACTTATGCGCTGGGCGTTGATTCTCCAACCGTACCAATTCACGGTACGCGTCATACCGGGCGCCAACAATGTTGGAGCTGACTTTCTCTCTCGGGCTGTAGAGGAGAACATGACTGTGAGCGAAACTGAGGTTTCGTCTTGAAGAGGGGAGGTGTGTCACGATCGGGTGACAGAGACCAAGAAAGTGCAACTCAGTGGAGTGCCTGTTCTTGGTCGGATAATGATAGAAAGCGCCTGTTGCGTGATATTGGACACAGCAGTTTTTGCTGACAGTGCTCCCGAGCACGGATGGTTTGAAACGCACGAGTTTCACAGTGCGGGTTTCTGCTGTCATAGAGCTGACGGTTTTTTGCTGACAGCGCGCACGGGATTTTCAGGGATTGAGTTTCTCGTGTCTTTTTCTGCTTGGGAGGCAGAATTGTGTATAGCTGGACTGGTTTTGTGACAAGGTCAGTCACGTGTATTTGGCTAGGTGGTCTGTCAGAGACTCAAGGACGGCACACTTGACACCCAGCGGCAGAAGGGGAAGGATCTACTACAGTTTTTCTAGAGTATGATGGTTTTTCACCGAATGTTATATTCGGCACTCTAGGGGAACTTCCACAAGTTATTCCTTTCCTCTGCCACGTATTTTGCTGAGGACAAGTCGTCAACATTTCCTTCGTCGGCGATGGCTTTCGCATAAGGATTCGACAAGGGGTTCTGGACGTTTTGGGTCACTGTTGACGAACAGAGACTGTTCCAGGGAGGAAGCGGACTTTGCTTCCATTGAGAGTTACAATCATAGGCTTTTGAGGTAATAAATCATTATTTAACGCTGTTGATGAGTCTGTGTTGTGGAATGAAATACTCTCTGTTGTTCTTTCCAGGTTAGCGCATAATTTACTCTCTGTGACGCTAAAATACTAATCTGTATATGGTTTTTGCAGATAGGGAGAGAAGGACGGAAAATGGCTGTTTTGTTGTTGTAAAAAGTCCGTTTTGTGCAGGCCCACGTGCTCGATGAGATATTTAAAGATGACATGTTCTAAGGTGGTGGGTGAGGGGTAGCTGACATGTTTAGTGCACCGATGCTTTCTGTTTGCAGCCTTCGCTTCGTTCGTTCGCCTTGCTTCGTTACATTCCCGTAACATCTGCACGGCTGACTCTGGCGGGAACTGTTGCACGTTGCAGCTACGCTAACCAGGAGACCGGCTAACCAGCGGACCGGCTAACCAGCGGACCGGCTAACCAGCGAACCGACTAACCAGCATACCGGCTAAGCAGCAGCAGAGATAAAGCTAAGTGCACCATGTCGTACGCACCCCGTTGACCACCGTTGTCTTTTCGTATCTATGATTTCATTGGAGTAGTGACAACGTGGGGTGTGTGACACCTGCACGAACTAGAGCTTTTCGAACAGAACATTCTCATTTGACTGTATTTACACGGGTTCAGCGTGTTACTATAATTTTCTACATACTACTGGCATTTTGTCAGTGAACACTGGTTTTTTACGTGTTGAGAACGTAAAAGGAACATATTTTGAGTGAAGGCTCGAGGGAGGTGGAGAGTTTATACATAAACAGGCGTCTGAAACTTATACTTTTGTTGACTCTATTTAATTGTATGCCTGCGAGAGTGGATCGTGGTGTGGTTAGTTAATTAGTAGTAATTAACCGGTTCATAATCACCTTAAGTGATATATTGAAACGTGACAGAACCAAACGTGGAGTACCATCCAGAGACTCGCCCAGAACAGACAGGAGTGGAGGTCCTTTGTTGCCCTACATGCCAACCGGCATAACGGGCAGTAAGTAAGTAAGTATCTGCGACAACAGTCCTCTGTGATGGGGCCAGCCGCTTACTGTCACGGCTGATGCACGTTTCTTGGACGATCACTACACTATCAGTAGTTGGCTTGACCCTATGTGCAATGGTTACTACCCACTGTTGAGTGAACTGAGAAAAGAAACAAACTCGCATCGATCTCGAATAGCAACATCACCTGAAGAGACGATGAACAATAATTACCAACCAACTAACCAACCCACTGCTGCAGCTGCCCATAAATCTTGTTTTAAAACAACTTGCACTGATTTCAGATACCTTTTTCTTTATTTGGTGTTTAACGTCGTTTTCAACCACGAAGGTTATATCGCGACGGGGAAAGGGGGGAGATGGGATAGAGCCACTTGTCAATTGTTTCTTGTTCACAAAAGCACTAATCAAAAAATTGCTCCAGGGGCTTGCAACGTAGCACAATATATGACCTTACTGGGAGAATGCAAGTTTCCAGTACAAAGGACTTAACATTTCTTACATACTGCTTGACTAAAATCTTTACAAACATTATATATTCTATACAAGAAACACTTAACAAGGGTAAAAGGAGAAACAGAATCCGTTAGTCGCCTCTTACGACATGCTGGGGAGCATCGGGTAAATTCTTCCCCCTAACCCGAGGGGGGTTCAGATACCTGTGCACTTGACAGAGAAGGAGAGCATTCGTGGGTACGTGTGCATACCTCTGCTTTCGTTCAAGGAGTCTTGGGAGTCAGACGAGCGGCGGTGTACTGTGGTATTTCACACCGTGCAGTACACGGAATGAATACTTGAACATTCAAGGAAGGAAAACAAATTACATCTTCCTGAATGATTGTTGTTACTTGGACAGGACAGTTTTGGTTATGTAATTAAACGAGAAATCTTCACGCTTTTTCCTTTTCCTTTTCTGCTTTAGCACGCGACACAAACAGATTTCTTGTGAGGTCTCATGCACCAATAAAAGCCAACCAGCCAATCGATCAATCAGTCGATCAATCAATCAATCAATCAATAAGTCAATCAACCATAAAGTCAATCTGGTTGGTGAACACTATATATTATCATTCTTTGCTTCACTAATCTCGTCTGAAAAAACCGAAACTGATCCTTCGAACTTTCCCGATTAATTTTTACCATGTTTTGTGTGTGTGCTTGGACAATCTTAAAATGTATATTTCTTACAAACTACAAATCGAAGAAATAAAGAACTCAAGAAAAGAAAAGAAGAATAACGATCGAATCGAGGAACGTTGCGCTTCAAGTTCTCATCCCGTGATCGTTGACCTTCTTAACTGATTCATTTATCCGTGAGAAATGTATTCACAGGGTCAAAATGTCAGAAAACACCGGCTGAATTTTTGTTGATGGAGCTCTTGAAGAGTCATCTCCAGTGAGATGTGAGTAAACCGGTGTCATTAAACCCGGACGCTCCATCTAAAGTGGTTTATAATCCATTCATCAATATGAGCTGAAATGTTAGACATGCCAAATCGGTCTTGATGGGCAGATAATAAACTTTACGGTTGTAAATGGTGAGTTTGTTCACAGGGTGCGATGTGTTTCGAGTCACACAGTGAAAACTGAAATCGTCTTTGGCCCTAAGTTTCCGAACAATAGAGAGAGAGAGAGAGAGAGAGAGAGAGAGAGAGAGAGAGAGAGAGAGAGAGAGAGAGAGAGAGAGAGAGAGAGAGAGAGAGAGAGAGAGAGAGAGAGAGAGAGAGAGAGAGAGAGAGAGAGAGAGAGAGAGAGAGAGAGAGAGAGAGAGAGAGAGAGAGAGAGAGAGAGAGAGAGAGAGAGAGAGAGAGAGAGAGAGAGAGAGAGAGAGAGAGAGAGAGAGAGAGAGAGAGAGAGAGAGAGAGAGAGAGAGAGAGAGAGAGAGAGAGAGAGAGAGAGAGAGAGAGAGAGAGAGAGAGAGAGAGAGAGAGGAGAGAGAGAGAGAGAGAGAGAGAGAGAGAGAGAGAGAGAGAGAGAGAGAGAGAGAGAGAGAGAGAGAGAGAGAGAGAGAGAGAGAGAGAGAGAGAGAGAGAGAGAGAGAGAGAGAGAGAGAGAGAGAGAGAGAGAGAGAGAGAGAGAGAGAGAGAGAGAGAGAGAGAGAGAGAGAGAGAGAGAGAGAGAGAGAGAGAGAGAGAGAGAGAGAGAGAGAGAGAGAGAGAGAGAGAGAGAGAGAGAGAGAGAGAGAGAGAGAGAGAGAGAGAGAGAGAGAGAGAGAGAGAGAGAGAGAGAGAGAGAGAGAGAGAGAGAGAGAGAGAGAGAGAGAGAGAGAGAGAGAGAGAGAGAGAGAGAGAGAGAGAGAGAGAGAGAGAGAGAGAGAGAGAGAGAGAGAGAGAGAGAGAGAGAGAGAGAGAGAGAGAGAGAGAGAGAGAGAGAGAGAGAGAGAGAGAGAGAGAGAGAGAGAGAGAGAGAGAGAGAGAGAGAGAGAGAGAGAGAGAGAGAGAGAGAGAGAGAGAGAGAGAGAGAGAGAGAGAGAGAGAGAGAGGGTTATTTTTCTTTGTTCGTGTATGAACTGAAAATGTCTGCGCAAAAAGTTTATCATAGCACCGAGACAGACAGACAGACAGTGGCACACACACACACACAGCCACACGCACACTCTCGCGCTCTCCCCGAAAAGAACTGGATACTGTTAGCTGATGTAGATGCTTACGATTCTTGGCACCGCGAATCAGTCCGGCGATCCCTATAACCATGTCTTTACCACTAAATGCGTGGTCTTAACACTTACGTCACAGTCTGTTCAAATACCTGTAGACAAGTGCTTATGGATGTAGACCAACGTCAATGAGAGACTTAGAAATGGATTTGAAGAGAGCTGTTAGGGATTACTACATTACATCATCGTACATACGTGTAGAGCTCCAGGGCGCCTATCCGCAATCCAAAGAATGTCCTCGTTGCTAAATAGGCTCTTTAAGGAAGACAACCTGCTATATTAACGGATTCGCTTTCAAGGGAGACAACCTGATAACATTTTGAAGGCCGTTCTGAGTGATCAAAAGAAATGACAAAAGAAACATAGAATGAACAGAACAAAAACAAACGTATAAAAAAACAAGTCGCGTAAGGCGAAAATACAATATTTAGTCAAGTAGCTGTCGAACTCACAGAATGAAACTGAACGCAATGCCATTTTTCAGCAAGACCGTATACTCGTAGCATCCCATGGGGTCGCCTTCACGCGGCGGGAGTGTTTCCACAGAGCTACCCCACCCCTTTACTTCTCTTCTTTTGTCTTATTTCTGCCTTACCAGTCCTTTCACCTATATTTCCTTCCAAGAAAACTCTCCCTACTATTCCCTGCAGATTTCCAATTCTTTTCTTGTTGTCTTATTTCTATCTGACTGGATCCATCACCTTTATTTCACTTAACAAAAGTCTTCTTTTCCACATCTTTATTTCTCTGCACCCCGCATGTCGTAAGAGGCGACTAACGGATTCTGTTTCTCCTTTTACCCTTGTTTAGTGGTTCTTGTATAGAATATAGTCAATGTTTGTAAAGATTTTAGTCAAGCAGTATGTAAGAAATGTTTAGTCCTTTGTACTGGAAACTTGCATTCTCCCAGTAAGGTCATATGTTGTACTACGTTGCAAGCCCCTGGAGCAATTTTTTGATTAGTGCTTTTGTGAACAAGAAACACTTAACAAGTGGCTCTATCCCATCTCCCCCCTTTCCCCTATCCCATCTCCCCCCTTTCCCTCGTCGCGATATAACCTTCGTGGTTGAAAACGACGTTAAACACCAAATAAAGAAAAGCATCGTCAGTCCACCGCTCATGGCAAAGGCAGTGAAATTGACAAGAAGAGCGGGGTAGTAGTTGCGCTAAGAAGGATAGCACGCTTTTCTGTACCTCTCTTTGTTTTAACTTTCTGAGCGTGTTTTTAATCCAAACATATCATATCTATATGTTTTTGGAATGAGGAACCGACAAGGAATAAGATGAAAGTGTTTTTAAATTGATTTGGACAATTTAATTTTGATAATAATTTTTATATATTTAATTTTCAGAGCTTGTTTTTAATCCGAATATAACATATTTATATGTTTTTGGAATCAGCAAATGATGGAGAATAAGATAAACGTAAATTTGGATCGTTTTATAAATTATTATTTTTTTTTACAATTTTCAGATTTTTAATGACCAAAGTCATTAATTAATTTTTAAGCCACCAAGCTGAAATGCAATACCGAAGTCCGGGCTTCGTCGAAGATTATTTGACCAAAATTTCAACCAATTTGGTTGAAAAATGAGGGCGTGACAGTGCCGCCTCAACTTTCACGAAAAGCCGGATATGACGTCATCAAAGACATTTATCAAAAAAATGAAAAAACGTTCGGGGATTTCATACCCAGGAACTCTCATGTCAAATTTCATAAAGATCGGTCCAGTAGTTTAGTCTGAATCGCTCTACACACACACACACACACACAGACACACACACACACACACGCACATACACCACGACCCTCGTTTCGATTCCCCCTCGATGTTAAAATATTTAGTCAAAACTTGACTAAATATAAAAACCACTAACGAGTTGAAGTCGAAGTCTTTTTATGTTAAAAATAAGCATACCAATATTATTATGTAACTGTCGTTCAGTTCTTTACTGTTTGGACTATTTCAGTTTCCATAGCAGAGGATGGGAAATATCTTCTTTAATAAAGTTTGACACTTTTCTTAGTTTCTTTACCTAAGCACGCCCCCCCCCTCCCACCCACCTTCATGTAAAAAATAGAGAAAAACATGCGGGACTGATGAGGATTAGAGGGGCTTTTGTCGTTTTTATTTCGCAATTTAACAAAACTTGGTGTCCTGTATGTTTCTTGCTCCTTAGACGGTTTCAAATGCTTCTCTACCAGTTTTATTAATCGCAACTCAGTCTCCCATCCTTGTGTAGAATAGTGCTGTCTCACGCATTGCAACATTCATAGTTCAAGCTCGAAGCAGCATACAAACACCTCGGAGTTGATTTGAGCAGGTGTCCGTTGCTTCACGGTGGCCATCATACAAGGGAGAGCGCTCTTACGCAGAAGAGAATTACACATTTGAGTCAATACACCCCACCTTAAAAACATCTTCTTTGCCTTGAACAAATATTCCTTGACCTATACAAAATATAACCTTCACCGGCTCATCTCTAACAATCTGGCAAATATAGTTACTAATAACCTTCCCTGCCTCTCAACAGTTATGACTACCATACAACATTGCCTCACCGCTAAAAACTCATAACGGTAACTGATGGGTGATATGCTGGAGATAAAAGACCAGGAAGGCGGAAAGCCCACATCCCAGCTTGTTTGAAGAGGTGACACCCACATCAGTCCATTGTTGATACCTGGTTACCCGAACTCTCCGAACTGTTTCCCCACACACGCCAACACCTGTCTGTCTCTCCCCTTGGCGTGCGAGCTGTCATAAATGTCTTTCCTCTCCCGCTTCTGCCACTGATTCAGACCGCTTATCTCTCCTCCTTTGTCAAGAGAGCAGTTTGGACCAAACTTCTCTACCCTGTTTTCATGTCTCTCGATGTTGTTGAAGCCGCGAGATGCTCTGAATTCCTTCTGTATCATGAGATAGGGTAAGCAGGCTATTCCAAATATGATAAAATGAACTGTTAGAACCAAGCCACGACAAAAACAAACGGTTACGAATGAACATCTTCCACACAGACGACTGCCCGCGTGGAACAGGCACGGCAGACCCCAGAACACGTATTTCCAGACATGCCCAATACAACCTTTGCGGACCTGAGAAACGAGTTCTGGCCAGAGATGGTGGACCTGAAAGAGAAACTGTGGGATCCGGTGTGACGTTTTCATCTTTCGCCGTGTTGATATTTCGCTTCTCGGCCTTGTTGATCTAGTATAAACTCTACACTGAACAAAAAAACACCCTTCGATAGTACTGATGAGCGACCTTGTGTACCTTACATTCATGGGGCCAAATTTGTCCAACCAATTCAATTTGTTTTATTTAACTTAGAAATTTGATTCATCCTAAAATGTTTTCCTTCCAACTCAAGGGACGTAACCACTCAGTACACGTTTTCGAAGAATTCGATTTTGGGGGTGAAATCTATTAAATTTTACCACCAATTTTCTTCACATGCAAGAAACTGACATGCTTTTCGTCCATAAATAATTTCACTTCTTAATTTTACCAGGAAACAACATTTCAGTCTTGAGTATATGTCGAGGGGGAAATATGTACACAGGCGAAAGATGAAATCGTGACACCGGCGGTGTCCATGTGGCGAACTGCACACTCATTAACAACCTTCACAGTCTTGCTGCATGGCGACGGGAACGCAGAAGAAGAAGAAACGGTTAAAGATACCCTCCATCCCCCGTAATCGATCACCTAAACCATCTCCGATGATCCGAGCCCTGACGAGTCACGGTGACAGTGAGAGCAATCTTCCACTTGGAGTAATATCAAACATTGACAGCTTGGCTGCCTTTCAATGCAGGGTGGGAATGCTTTTAAAAGTACTTTTTGCAGATTGACAGGCATAGATAATAGGTGTCTGTTACAACATTAAAAAAGAAAAAAATCCCACCTTGCACAGAAAGCACTGCCGGGCACTTGAATTTTGCTATGCGTCCAAGAGGAAGGATGTTCTTATTCCACGTAAAAGCCTGAACAAAACTGTGGTTATTTGTGTGGTTATTTACACGGACAAGAAGGCACCTTGAGAGTCACCTTCTTCCTCAAGTAGAAGTCTACACAATTGCAAGTGTAAAAGTTTTGTTTTATCTTAAAATAAAAACTAAAAACACTGCAGAAAGCATCAGTGTAGCTTTTGAAGTAACAAACACCGGACGAACGATTCGCGCGAAGCGTGCAAATCTGTACCGTTGAAACCCCATTTAAGACTCTAATTTTGAGGATTCCCCCTTTTTACGACCGTAGTTTTCCTGACCTTTTAGTCATAACATTGTAAATTTACCAATATGCTAAAACTCCCCATCTTTTCACACCTGGTTTGTTCAAATTATTGGAGGTCTTAAAAAGGTCCACTGTACCGAGAATGACCATTGACACCGTTAATTAATTAATTGACACAGTTAATTAATTAGTTAATCATTGATCGAGAATGACCATTGATTCATTCGCTCGGCTTCCTGACGAGTGGACGTAAACTGATAGAACTATCAAGATAAGTTTTGTGTGAATATTTGTTTGTCTGTTCACTTAAAAGACCGTTGGGTCGAAATATCTGTGAATGTATTGTTTTGTCAATAACAAACGTTCCAACAACCTACCTTTCTTTACGTTTTTTTATTCTCAATTTTGGAACGTTGGCAGTCTCTTTGTTTTTGGATTTATATTCATTGACACAGTTGTCATTCACAAAATAACTTCCAGAAAACTGTCCACTCAGCCACAGCGAGCAACCAGGCGGTTAATTACTGATAAGTGAGCCAAAGTGGAAAGATGTCCTTAGAGCATCATAGTGAGAGAAAAAAACTATAGACGTGGGGATCTGCAGTGATGGTTTACAATTACAGTGTGGCCGGTAAGCACTCTAAGTTTACACTGTATAGGATTGTCGATAACATTATCAGCCCAGGAGAAGTTGCATGAAAAGCAACATTCAGCGCTGCCAGCTTTGAACCAGAATAATTTATGAAGAAAAAGAAAGACAGTTGTATTAAAAATCAAAATATTGGGGGGTGGGGGTCAAACAAAACACGCAAAAGGATCAAACCACGACAACCCCACAATGCATCTCCCACCCAAGCTTCCCAAACACCCCCTCCCCGACCCTGACCCGTTTGCAGGGGAATCAGGGCATGAAGGGAGACAAGAGATGCTCAATAATTCACATAAGGGGAAAACAATCAAGGGGAGAACGACTGAAGAGGAACTTGAGGAACAAGCTCTTGCACGCAATGTTCTTTGTGTCCGTCGACAAGTTGTTGGAGACAGTTTGCGTGATGTTGAGTCAATTATGGTGTCCTGTTCGATTCCTCTAAAGTGGAACTCTTTTGTTCTCAGTCAGGTGTTTTGTATACGCCCCCCCCTCTTGTTCCCAGTTTTAAGGTGAGCTAAAGTTCTTTCAGGGTTAAAAGGGGTCAGGCTTTATATTCAAAACAGATGAGAAAAGATGAATCAACAGAATATACCGGTATCGAGTTTTTTTAGCGGCAGGGAGGGGTGTCAGTGTGAGGGCAGGAGGGGGGGGGGGGGGGGGATATTGAGGGGTTGGAAGACGAAGAAGATGTTAAGATAGTAGGCCTAAGTAGGGCGACACGCACACAAAGATTATAAGGAAAAGACAATACATAATGGCACAGGGACAGAGACTGACACATGTATTTGACACCGGTCGCACTGATTAAAAGCGGCTCGAGTCTTCTTCTTCTTCTTCGTCCATTCAGTGCTGAAACTCCCACGTTCACTCATGTTTTTGCACGAGTGGGCGTTTACCGTGCGTGTATGACCGTTTTTACCCCGCCATTCAGACTGCCATACGCCTTTTTCGGGGGAAGCATACTGGGTATTTTCGTGTTTTTATAACCCACCGAACTCTGACATGATGGTTTACATGTTTGCCGTGGTCTTGTGCTTGCGTGTATACACACGAAGGGGGATAAAGCACTAGCAGGTCTGCACATAAGTTGACCTGGGAGATCGGACACATCTCCACCCTTAACTCACCAGGCGCGGCTGGGATTCGAACCCACGACCTTCCGCATAGGAGGCCGATCGATGTCTTTTCCACTTGGCCAATGCGCCCAAAGCTCGAGTCAGTGAAAAAGAACTCCAAATTTAAAAGTAATGTATCAATAGGAAGATATGCACCAAGTGATATAAGGTGGGTCAGTGAAGCGCAGCACGGTATGACACAGGAGAAAGGGTGGGGTTGGGGTGGTAGTCTATGGTGGCTGTGTTGGTTGTCCGGGATTTTGGATTGGGACTCAGTGTTCCATCGTGGTGGCTGCCTAATCCAGGGGAGGAAACCATTTTGAAAAGATGATCTCAGGGTAACGCAGTTGTCTCCCATGTTTAAGCTGTTATTAATTGATGTCTTGATCGTAACAGAGGCAATAGATTAATGACAGTTACGTGGGTGTGTGTGTTTGTACAGGTCAAATATGTGACCCCGCACCACCAAATCAGTCTTAAGGTAGATTTTGAAGGTTTTGAGATTATTACATTTCCAAAAACTACAATCTTTGCTGATTATTTTGATACCAGAATGATTGTTGTAACTCAAAAATTGTAGAAGTTATGGCGGTTTGGAGTCAACACCTCCATCGCGAGCCTTTCTGAGAAAACAGACTTAGAAGATTGAGTACACTACTCCCACACTTTCTCCTTAGCAACATGGTCTTAGATCTTGATTTTTTGCCAAAAGTTTGGGGATGCATCTCTGCACATTTTAATCCATAAATGTAATGATGTGTTGATTTTAAGTGATTGTGCACCCCCCCCCCCCCACCCTAAAAAAACAAAAAACAAACAAACATACAGGAGCGAACGTCACACAATGGCTAAAAAGTATCCAATACTTTGAATTTGACATATAATGTTATGGCCGGGAACGTAGAAGAAGAAGAAGAAGAAGACATATAATGTGGTTAGAAATGGCTACAAATGTATATATCAAAGTCTCGCTACAAATGTATATATCAAAGTATAGATCCTCGCTCCTAATTGGTTAGAATCAAACGATTGTTTACGTCACGTTTTCTGAGGCTGGCTCGCTCAGCGTGTGTCATACACATACGGAAAGCACAGCCCGCGAAAGGCCAAGCGCAGCCGGTTCTGTACATAATATAGGCGATATGTAGGGGTTCCACAAGGGTTAAGGGTATTTCTGTTTGCTCAAAGATGGGTCGATTTGGGCGTGTTTATGATCATAATTGATAACTATAATTAACTATAATTAATTATTTCACCCACTTACAATCACCTTTGATTAAAAAAACCGATACCAAACGATAGATAAATGTTTGAAGACTTCATTGCACACCAAATCTCAATATGACCCAGGTTGACCCCCTGCACTGTTATTCGTGTGTAGCTCACTGTGCGGGTTGCAAGTTAAGACTGATTCCAAGAAAAGGGTCACATATGTCTTTAATTTATTATTCAAGTCAGGAATGATGTTATTTTTCAAATATTTTGACTGCAGATTCTGATCTCACACACATAATGTACACACACATGTACGCAAGCACACACTCACTCAATTTTACTTTCACTGACAGTCACTATATAAGTACTCCACAATGGTCTTGAACTGACTGGATGCAGAGAATGAAAGTAAGCTGCGAATGCCCTCTTTCTTAAAACCCAATTGTCATGTTGGGCAATGCACAGGGAATGTTTGATAAACAAGGTTATCTACCCGTCACCAGTTGCATGTTAAAACTCCCATACATGAACGAAAAAGACAAAACCCACAGTTTTTTTTTTATTATCTTTAATCTCAGCTCTCATACCTTTAAAAATACACGAACAAGACATGGTGTTTGCTGTTAGCAGAATTTGTCCTGAGCTGTATCATCATCGCAAATATGGTTTACACTGGCACAATCCTTCAAGGAAGTGAAACAGTTGGGTCCATCTTTGTCGAAAAAACACTTTGCGCGTTGAGAAAAGACCGCAATATTCGGGACCTCTTGGTGAGCTCTCATCTTCGAAGTCCCACCAACCCAACTGTCCCTGGAACATTTCCTTGTTCAAAACACAATTGCAAATCTTGTCTTTTCCTCCAATCAGACACCTGCCTCCAAGGCCCTCGTGGCTCCTTCACAATCAAGAGAACGTTTGACTGTCAAAGCCACAACGTTGTCTCCGCAATCATCCGCCTCTCTTGTCACCAGATATACATATGGCTGACATTCATCATTCCCACCAAAGACCAGTGTCTCTTCATTTCACCGCTGCAAATCATTCCCTTGATGATGTCAGAGTCATGGCTCTGTGGCAAGTGCGTGGTGACTCCTTTGAGCCCAAACTTAGGGAGTCCCACATCATCTCATCCATTGGCACCACCTGCCCCGATGGAATTAACATCTGCAGTGAATGTCATTCATTCAACGCTTCATCTCCCCGCTGCTCCACTCTTATTTGTGCGTGTGTTTCTTTCTTTCTTTATTTGGTGTTTAACGTCGTTTTCAACCACGAAGGTTATATCACGACGGGGAAAGGGGGGGAGATGGGATAGAGCCACTTGTTAATTGTTTCTTGTTCCCAAAAGCACTAATCAAAAAATTGCTCCAGGGGCTTGCGACGTAGTACAATATATTACCTTACTGGGAGAATGCAAGTTTCCAGTACAAAGGACTTAACATTTCTTAAATACTGCTTGACTAAAATCTTTACAAACATTGACTATATTCTATACAAGAAACGCTGTGCGTGTGTGTGTTTGTGTGTTTGCTAGATGTGTTCATGTATGCGTACATGTGTGTGTATCAGTATGTGTGTGTGCGTGCATTGGTACATTGGATTCATCTACCAACCTTTGAATTTTCTTTCCCTTACACCTTCCCTCACCACCCACCATCCTTTCACCACCACCCTTTTATTTTAATTTTTTAATTTTTTACAGACCTCCCTGCAAGATGTTGAAAGTTGTGGTCCTGCTTTTTAACAAACAATCCATTCTAATCTCATTTTCTTGCCTTGTCTGACCTTAATCATATTATATCATATCATATCATTTTATTGCTAACCCTTGTATTCACTGTGACCCAGGTCAACTTCGATTATGTTTCATTTCTATAATGCATTCCCTTTGTTTATTTACGTTTTATTATCCTAGAATAGCCCCCCCTTGCTCCTCCATCTAAAAGCAGTTCTTCTTTTAGACAAGACAACATAATTTGTTGTTTCTATTGTCACAGCTATAGTTTCAAGTCCAATATCATATTATGCAGTATAAAACGGAATGACTATTTGACTTTCGAGAAATATTGGATTGAACTATTTATGTTCCTTGCGTCAGCTAATCTTTCCCCATTTGTTTGTGCGAAAAGACATACACAGCCAGAGAAGAATGACAATAGCCCCTGTGATGTAGATCCATATGACTGTTCTTTCGTCTGGCATCTGACATAAGGACACCTTGTGATCTTTTGCTGAGATCCGCGCCTGGAAAAAATTGGAATAGTTGAAAAACAAAAGGCAAATCAAAAGTAAAATCTGTTATAAATCTTCTATATTTCATCATCATTAAAGGCACAGTGCAGCTCACAGCCTTCGTTTTGCGTTTTTGTTGCAGCTGAGTGCATTTACAGTTCAAAAATCCTCCTATGGTAGTAAAACAAACCCAAAACTACCCAACGACGACATCTGTGAAGCTCGACAGTTTCTTGTTCACGCGAGTGCATAAATTAACCTAGTTATTACGTGGTGTTTGGTCGGAGTTCGATTCAACTGAGTGATTCCGGCCTCCATTTTGTTTTACACAAACTCATGATGACGTCTGACATAGTTTGCTAGTGACGTGTCTTTTTGTGCATGATGTGGTGATCTACCTGATCTAAATTTAGATCCAAAAATAGGTCAAGACCAGCCGGGTCCGAGTACGAAATTAATTCGTAAAAAAATCGCAGTTCTTGACTCTTTGGGTGCAAGTCAATGAAACTTGGTAGTTCTTCTAACGGATAGCTGCCTGAGGTATGACTAAAAGCCCCAGGGGCTCCGTGCACCTGGATTTGACAAGTTCAGTACCTTTAAGTGTAAAAAAAAAAAAAAAAAAAAAAAAAGTGTGACAAAGACATTATGCAGAGAAACATTACTGACCACAGAGAAACAGAGATGACACTAAATTACGCCTTGAAATGAAACACATTCCTCAGTGTACAACACCTCCAGCTTAGTGTACATGTCATCCACGGTCTTAGAAGACAGCCTGTTGTACAGTGGGACCCCCCTTTTAAGACCCCTCAAAATCTGAGAAAATCAGGGGAGGTCGTTTTAAAATGGGGGTACATTTACAGTGGTTATAAAACGGAGTATGGATGCCAAAATGTAGGGGGCGGGGGGGAGGGGCACAGTCATGAATGTAAAAACCCACTCCTGCAAAACACAAGTGTAGATAGGAGTTGCAGGCCATGAACACAGAAGAAGAAGAAGTAGTGTAACATGAGTTGGGAAACTTGATTTAATATTACAGAGAAAATATTAATAACAACGTGATCGTTCACACAGGAGGGAAGCTATTGTTGAAGAAATCTGCAAATAAATTCTCTCACCATTAAAAAAGATGGATTTTTCTTGTTGCGCCAGCTGAAGGAGGCCACTGTCCACTCTGGTACCCCGTTGTCATGGAGACGGTAGCAGCCGTGATGGGTGTGAGCATCAATCACCAGACGAGGTTCTATCAGTTTGAACAGCTGTAAACATTGCAAAACTAGATGGGTTACTTCTCCACTGCTTTGCTTTGCTTTGATGGTTTAATGTCTTTAGCTTAACAAGCCATATCAACATAAACATATTTTTTAAAAAACACACACGCACACACACACACACAAAAACACAATTAAAAATACATAAAAACAACAGCAAAACAAAAAAGTTGTATGTGGGGGAATGGGACGATGGGTGTGAGAATGAATCACAGGACAAGGTTCCAGTAATTTAAACAGCTGTTAAAATAGCAAAACTAGATGGCCTCTCATTTTCGCCCTACATTCTCCCTCTCCCACCACATACTAATAATCATAGCTGTAATGCAGTGTTGCTCCCAGGCCATGGACTTCGGCCAGTAACGCACACTGTTTTGATCTGATGCATTGGTCTGACCCTGGTCCGTCGACCCTCTGATGGTCTTGCATGGTCTTCTGACCATCAATCTTCCTACTTAGCGGACAAAGCCAGGACATATTGACATATACCTACATATTTTCAATCAAGGTCCAACAGTTCTCCGAGGCTGAGAACACTGTTAAAATACAACCATGTAAGTTGTGATAGAAAAACTGGTCCAGGGAGCCAAGTCTCAGGGCTTGAAAACTCAGGCCTCTCCTTATTTCCTTTTGCTTGTCAAACTGACCCATGCGCTAGACTCCTGTAGTAATGCATTTTGCTAGAAATTGTAGAAACTTCCTTGCTCATCACTCCATAGTTCTTTTGCTTTCCCTTGATGAAGACTGAGCTAACTTGTCACATTTGTCTTAAATCACATA
Organism: Littorina saxatilis; assembly: GCF_037325665.1. Classification (NCBI taxonomy): domain Eukaryota; kingdom Metazoa; phylum Mollusca; class Gastropoda; order Littorinimorpha; family Littorinidae; genus Littorina; species Littorina saxatilis. The sequence continues at coordinate 41,934,896 of NC_090245.1, read as the reverse complement.
AACAGCACACTCTCACCTGACTCATCAAGATACCGTCCTGCCTGTGTAGACAGGATCTTATTTACCGCCACAGATCTGTCCAGGCTCTGTGTTGTGTTTGGTGTTGGTGTTTGTGTTGGGTGTTTGTGTTGGGTGTTTGTTTATTTCTAACAACAACACCCTCATCCCTCCACCTCCACCACCCCCCCCCCCCCACCCCCTTATACCCACTGGTCTGAAATCACAGTGGGCATTATTATTAATGTGTGCGTGTGTGCGTGTGCATGCTTGTGTGTGTGTGTGCGTGCTTGCTTGTGTGTGTGTGTGTGTGTGTGTGTGTGTGTGTGTGTGTGTGCGTGCGTGCTTGTGTGTGTGTGTGTGTGTGCATGCGTGCGTGCTTGTGTGCATGCATGCTTGTGTGTATGTGTGTGTGTGTGTGCGTGCATGCATGCTTGTGTGTGTGGTGTGTGTGTGTGTGTGTGTGTGTGTGTGCATGAGTGCGTGCGTGCGTGCGTGCTTGTGTGTGTGTGTGCGTGCGTGCTTGTGTGTGTGTGTGTGTGTATTTGAGTGTGGAATAAGGGCATCCTTTCACTTGGATACATGTAAAAAACAACAGCATAACTGCTTTCTGTGTAGAGAAGGTTTGTTTTTGCTTTTTCTCTTTGTTTGTTTTGGCCTCACAGAAAGCAGTCAGGCCGTTGATCTTGGGTATGTGTCCAAGTGAAAAGGTGCTCTTATCATGTGAAACACCAAGACAGACTTGTGGCGGTGCACACAATCTCTTACACAAACGGGACATTACTTTTAATTTAACCACTCTCAGCATATCTGATATAAGCAGTTTGTACTCACTTGTTGACTAGACTCTTTAGAGAGACAGTCGTATCTGGGCTGGAACCGCTGAGACTTTTCGGATGGTGGAGCGGCGTCTTCTGTGTTGCAGTCAGCGTCTGACTGGCGGAATAGTGGAAAATGCTGAAAAAGAAGAAAAAACACTGCTCTGAAGATTTTGACATGCACACATGCAAAACACAGACATACGCACAGGAAGATGAATAATTAAATGCAGTCTAACACATAAGTTACGAAAACAATAACAGACCTGTTTACCCTAAACCTGAGGCAAGAGTACTTTTTCAAAAAGTTGAGTGTATTTTTCAAAAAGTTGGTGTACTTTGCAAGCAAAGCCATATGGGCTAGGGAAAACGTACGCGTGGGTGCAAACGTGTTTGTGTAAGAATAGCATGTCTTGTGAACATCTTCAGAATTTAACTCCTTCCGATACAACAGGGATAAAACAATTTTATTTACCTGTCAGTTTATAACATTATAACCAGTGTCTTCCAAGCAGATTGATAATTAATGAAAAGATGAAGTTCGTGAAATAACATCTGCGGTTGACAGTGGCAAGTTCATTGTTACAATCATCTCAGAAAACATTGCTTCAGCACGGACTACAGCCTTTTCTTCTGGCAGGATTTGCTTTGCGGGAATGAACTTCATAATTCCTTGGCAGCTTTCAGCGGATTTCTTTGCAGCAACCTTGTCCATGTGAGTTTTGGAACTGCAGTGTCGTTCGATGTCATATTTCCTAGCATGGGCAACGGAGAAATCTGAGTTACAATACTTGCAGTGTGCATGACTTTTTCCCATAGTAGACTCCACAATTCCTGGCTCTTTCTTATATTTCTCCAAGAAAATCTGGTGCTTCTGCTGTTTAGACTTGGTACAGTCATCCGAAACTGGCACATTTTACCGCTTCATTTTCCCACGATTGTCCAGACGATCGCACGTGCCTACAACTGAACAAGGTTTCCACAGCTGAAGACTCGCTGTCATGGTTATCTCCCTTCGACCGAAACCAGTATCAGTTGTACCATCCCGTAATCAGCACACCAACACCGGAAAACGTATTCTAGACTTTTTCTTATGCGTATTTTGTGCGTGTGTCGCGTATTTGCGTACTGATAATAATTTGGCGTACAAAATACGCCCAAATCGTACTGGTAAACAGGTCTGCAATAACAAGCAAGAAGCAAAGCCTTCCAGGCTCATGTATCAACACACGAGTTCATCAAACAAATTCACACCTGTTGCAGCGGAGAGATAGCTTATTCGGTAGCGCCGCTTGCTTGAAACCGGTTGTTGCCATCGGCGTGGGTTTGACCCCTATATATGTTCGGCAAGGGATTTATTTCCGAGAGTCAAATTTCTGCGGACTCTCATTGGTGTCCGAACATCCCCGTGTGCGCACAATAAAGATCCCAAGTAATCAGCGTAAGTCTCAGGGCATAGAAACATGAATAAAAAAAAATGTTTTTGGATTTTTACACATGCAGGACCAACAAAAAAATAGGTACATACATGTAGCACCGTACTGAATAGGCAGGGCGCTTTCCCCAGTGAAAAAGCAGACCAAAGTTCCATGAAGGTAACCTCACAGAACGATATGATACCAATACCAACTTTGGCAACTAAATGTTCAGACATTGATTTGCCTGTTTTGAAGTATATTGTCTGTCTTGTAGTTTACAAACGCGCAAGGAATTTTTTGGATCTATCAGAATAGTAATTTAGCCTGCCCATGTTAAACTTTGTTGCCATAATTTCATGCCAAAGTATGTTCATGATGGTGTTCTACAAAATGCATCTGCTCAGGGGAATGGGTGTGTCATAACAAGATGGTAAGCTTTGAAGTTGAACATGTCTGCTGGAAAGGTTTTGCTCTAGCTTATTATGATAGCAAACATGGTGCATCCAAATTGTTGAGACTTTGAAATATTGTCAATTGTCACAGACAGGTGGTCATTCTCACACACATTTGCTTACTCTCTCTCTCTCACACACACACACAAACAAGCACACACACAAACACCAGAACAAAAACATGAGCGCTTGTACTCACCTGCAATAAAACAGGTCGACTGTAGCGGAATGAATCCTGAAAATCATAAGCTTGGCACTCTTCACGTGGAGGTTTTGGTCCAGCTTTTTCCTGCACACACACACTGCATATATAGGTGTGCAAAACTGGGAAACAGTGCAAAAACAAAAGTCTGATGTAGACAAATGTGTCAATAAGAGGCAGAGTTTCATTTACTAATGCGCCCTGCGCCATTGGCGCATTCAATCTGAAAATGTCCCATCACAATTCCCTTCAGTGCGTCAAAGGGCGCATTGAGATTACGTACCACTGCACCACCAAATGTACACTTTACATCGGGTTAAACACACACACACACCCACACATAGATAAAAGGATATAACGACTAATTCTCAGATGGCACCATATTGCACCCTTTTGCATCTTTGGTCAAAACGCGTACATGCCTCTTTGGGGCTTCTTGCCTTCGACTATGTCCCATCGGAATTTGGTTGAATGAGACAAATGTCCCATTCCCTTTTTCTCCCAGGCTAAACCCTGAGAGGTAGCAAGTTCGAGATTTTTCTGTTAGCTAGCCTGTATGTGGGTGTATGCGTCAAATTCTGTGTGACTAAAAGACTATTTTGTCCCAGCTAATTCACCTTGTATGCCCCCAAATACGCTACCTTGGCACATTGGAGCTGTCGTGATATTTTTTTCAGTCCCCTTTCGGCCTCTTGGCAAAAATGACACCCATCTCCCTCCATGGCCATGGAGTTGAGCACCACAAACTGGACGCCTCGGATACTGAGCAGTGCCGCTGAGCGTGATCCAAACGCTTCCTCAAACCTCTGCTGCTTATGCCCAGTCATCCTGTGTGGAAAATTGTTTTAGGTTAGAGGTATTACTAATTCAACTCAATTTTAAAATTCCTCATATATACAAGGTTGTCGTCACCAAGACTGAGACTGGTCTCAAAAACCGGGAAATCTTTAGATGATGCAGTTGTTTTTTATTTCAAACCCTCGAAGTATTCTCCCTTAGCGGCTACACACAGTTTAAGTCGTTGGACCCAGTCAAGAAATGACCGTTTGAAGTCGTTTTTTGGCACCTGGTTCAGACACTGGAAAACAGCCGATCCGAGGGCTGATCGACTGTCAAATCGACGCCCTGCCAATTGTCTTTTCAGATGAGGAAACAAAAAAAAGTCACAGGGTGCAAGATCAGGAGAGTAGGGAGGATGTGGCAAAGTTTCAAAGTTTTCTTCCTCCAGGTACTCTTTCACCACCTTGGATTTGTGAGCAGGTGCGTTATCATGAAGTAATTTGATCCCTTTCAATCCTGTAGTTGGTCGGGCTCTCTTGTAGTAACGAACGATGCCAGCAAGAACTTTTTCCTTGTAGTACACCCCAGTGATGCTTCTGCCTTTTTCGCGTGGTTTTTGAAAAATGACGCCCTTTGTGTTATAAAATATTGTGTATAAAACCTTCCTGCCGGAGCGACTTTTTCGCACGATCCGAGGGGCATTGGCACCTTTTTTTATCCATGCTTTGTTTTGAGCTTTTCTTTTTGGCTCAAAGAAGTACACCCAAGTTTCGTCTCCAGTCACGATCTCATCCAAGCGTTTTTGATCACATCCGTCGTATATCTTGAGTAGCCGTTGGGCAAACGTAACCCTACACCTCTTGTTCTCTTCAGTGAGGAAATGTGGTACCCATCGCGCGCACACCTTTGTGTATCCAAGTTTGTGTTTTAAAACTCTCAAGACAGACGACGACGAAATGTCCAGTGTTTCGGCGATAAAATGACTGCTCACTCGGGGATCTTCATCAACTAACCGTTGCACATGGGACACAATTTTATTGTCGGTTACAGGTGGTTTCTTCACTTTTCCCCTTGCATCTTCCACAGACGTTTTCCCTGTTGAGAAATGCTTTGCCCACCGAAAAACTGTCGCGCGAGATGGTGCTGTGCCTGGGCTTACAGTTCTCAGCTCTTCAAGTATGTCACCGGCCGTTTTACCAAGTGCCGTTCCTATTTTGATGTAGGATCGAAAATCCTTCTCTGAAAATGTGCTTTTTGCCGCCATTTTTTAGGCCAGTGTCTCTCGCTTACATGACTAAATACACTGTATCTTTACGAAAACACAACGGATCACAAAGAAATTATGCACAATAATACGTTGTGTACCAATCTTGATAATGACGTCATTTGTTATAAATGTCGTCATTTGATTCTGTGCAAAAAAGACCAGTCTCAGTCTTGCTGACGACAGCCTTGTATAGATGTATGCAATTACAACAAAGAAATGAAGTTATTAACACTAATTTCAATCCCTTTAGTGGTGTCAAACTTGGCTGCCCATTGCTTTTAATGCCACTACTGAATATTGACCATACACAACAAATAAATTTAGTTACTTACACCAATTTCAATCGGTTTCGTGATACACAATATTTCACATGCATCACCTGTACGCATGCAATAAATATACAAACAATACTCTGAAAAAGAAAAAATACCAAAGTAAGGAACCCTGCTTCCAAAGCTACAGATGTAACAAGAACGACAACAACAGAAACACCAAAACACCAGAATAAAAGGGTACCAAAGAATCTCAATAAAACAACAGAGGGGAATTTATAAAAAATTGAAAAACAAAAACAAGCAAGAAAATCTGACTTCAAGAATTGTTATACATGTACTACGTAATAATAAAAAAGAATAAAGAAAAAGAAAAAAACAGAACCAGTAAAAACACAACTGACATGTAGTGATAACCGACATCATGATTGCCGACCAAGAGATGTCGCTGTGTACTGGCGGGGACAGTGAACATGCTGTTGAAGCGCTGCACGTGATACTGAAACTCCTCATCATTGCACCACTTGCCTTCATCCAGCAGATCCCCTGCAACATTCACCGCAAAAATGTATAAATGATGTTCAGAAATAACTCTGTCGGGTTTGTATGGGTTGTCAAACTCAAAGAGTGAATACTCTTGCTTTTAATGAGTCAAACTTTCCCACATGACATTATTGGCCAGCCACATTAGCTAGGAGCGGACAGGAGCTATGTAAATATTGCAAATCCTTCATTCCTTGTCTTTTGTTGTTGTTGCATGAACGCTGATAGTGTCCAAATATGTCCACAAGTAAAAACTATACCAAACTTTTTCATTATGCTAAAATAAAATAAAATAATACAAAAAATGAAAAAATTATTCACATTTTACTACCTGTAGGTGTAATTGTAAATTATTATATTTATAAGAAGCAAGTTGATTGAGCTACAGCACAACCACAACTAAAATGTGTTCTTCTTACCTAAAACAAACACAACATCAGGGTGATGTAGCAGCATGCTGGTTTGGAAAGCTCTCTTCATCTGCCACTCTCTGCAACACAAACAGCAATGTTAATGTTAAACTACCTGACACCAACCAAGACCAACACAACAGGATAACTTAATAACAATGTCCAGTGAAGAAGTCCATTGGAGTAGCAGTTCTGCTAATGCACTGACACTGCTATACTAAAGGAAGAGAGTGGTGTGTGTTTGTGCACAGTTGCATGCGTGGTGTGAGTGTGCATGGCATAATATGTGTGCAGGGATACATGCACTTCAATTACTTGCTTTAGGGTACAGTTCAGAAGCAAACTTTACTCATCACAAAAAGCTCTGTGAGACTTAAAGAATGTACACTTACAGTGATGAAATAACGGACAATGCAGAAAAGCCAATTTCCTGCATCTAACTAGTACACACCTTCTCAGTTTGTCAAACCAGTTCCCCTCTCTGAATCCAAGCAGGTGAGTGTCCGCCAAAAACATCACCTTCAAGTCTTCTGGATCCGAACCCAGGCCTACCGTCCCAGAGGCCTGCAGCCTGGGCCACGTGCACTGCAGCAGCACAACGAAGTAGTGCAGGAATTCGCAGTACAGCAGCAACAGAAGCACCAGGATTCCAGCAAGCGCCAAGCGGCCACGGAATCCTGTCATCTTGAGGTTGAAACGACGAT